>NC_051074.1:8250516-8321552 GCF_004664715.2 Peromyscus leucopus
TCTTTGTGCAAATGCTACACCCTGAGTTGTTGCGTCACTGAGGAGATCATCTGCTGCACAGCACAGTTTGACAAGTGTCTTGTCCTTCAGCCTAAGACTATGTAGCAACAGAGGTAGGCTCCTCATGGGCACACCTCACTGTGCTTCTTCCAGTAAGTAGCACAGACAGATCTAAATGTAAGGCAGGGAGATGTGATGGCCTCTACTTCTCACCTCAGGATTGAGGCTGTCGTCACATGGGGCTGGTATGGTCCCTCAAGCCAAAGGATGTCTCCTGTTCATACTCTTCCAGCAGAGCATGGAAAGTAAGTTCTGATAGAATTGATGTGCAGTGTGCTGAGTATTCTTTCTTCTCTTCTTTAAGGCTGAGGTTTCTGTGGGAGCATCCAGGTCCTTGTCATCAAAAACATCAAAACGGCGATCTAAGAATTCACTCGAAGGTAACGAAGCTGCCTGGGCACGTAGCTGACTGAGATGGAGGCTGCTCTTTATGTCTGACCAGAGTGTAGTAGGAGGGACCTCGGGGAGCACAGCCTGGGCACACCTGGGGGGCGGGTAGACTCTGAAACTGGAGACTGTGGCTTCTGCACACACTCACAGAGGGGCAAGTGCATATGTATGCAAGCTCGCCCCACCCAGGGCAGGAGAGCCTGTTGAAATCTAAAGGGTGCACTGAACTTCCTGTCAGAATTGCTTGTCCGACACCTCAGTCTCATTGGTTCTGCTGTAGTAGAAAGAGGTGAACCCGTTGCAAATCAGACACACAGAGCCCACAGGCAGATGCTGTTGCACTTAAAGAATGAATCATGTTGAGAACTGAGCTCACAGACCTGGGATTTGCTCAGCAGACCAGCAGACAGGACAGTAGAGCATGGGGATCCTGGAATAGCCAGTAGTGTTGGAGGTTTACTAACTTCACTGACGTACGAAGTAGCTTTGCTGAGCAGTAGTAGTTTTGGGAGAATCACCCTCTTCCTAACCTGTGACGTCATAGACAGGAGTACGGTAGTTGGGGTTTTTCATTCAATATTGACTCCTTGCCTAGCTTGTGGTGCCATGGTGACATTTTATGTCAAAAAGCCTTCTGTGTGTGCCACCTGTGGGAGATGCCCACAGGAACGGTTGCTGGCATAAGGGCAAGGGTGATTAGCCACAGGGCTCCATGAACACCTCATCCCATCCCTTTCCAGTTCCTCAAAGCTTCCCTGATGGTACAGGTAAATGTGGGCATGTCATTCCTAGTGAGACGGCATTTTCCCCGTGTTGGTAGGTTTTGGTTGCTCCGATGCACCTATTTGACTGGCCTGACTCCTGTGGAGTCCTGTGGGGTGTTCATTTTCACGAACTCCTTGGTAGGATGCCTGCCTGCAGTGTTGAAATGTTCTCTTCTGGTTCCTTGGTTCTTTTTCACTTGGTTTGGCTTCTGACTTGCCTGAGGCCTTAGTATTTGCAACTTGTAGTTTTTGGTGATGTGTTTAGAGATTTGAGAAATGAAGATTGATTTTATCAGACATTTTTGTTATCTAGTCTTTTAAATTAATTCCTTATTGTAATTCCTGGTGTAAGCTGATGCTCTGAATTGTTTAGGATGGCATCCTGGTTAGCTGCCCTTCCCTGGTCTCTGGGCCATGTCTTCTGTTACTACCTGCTTTTTTACAGTTCTTTTTAAAGAAGTTTTATTTAAATTGTGCTGTTTTGAATTGTTTATCTTTACAGATTAAAAAAAAAAATTTTTTTTTTGAGACAAAGTCTGACTATATAGCCCTGGCTGGCCTTGAACTCAGAGATTCCTCTGCCTCTGTCTCTGCCTCCTGAATGCTAGGATTAAAGGTGTGCACCACCATGCCTGAGGTATTTTATTTTGTTTTCTTCTTCCAGATAAATGGATTTAAATCACTTTATCATTTATACTTACCCTAATGCCAGGAAGTAAATAGACTAACTTGTCAGGTTTTTATGACTCATGTTAACTGTGTTTTTCATAATTCTTGGCTGTG
Organism: Peromyscus leucopus; assembly: GCF_004664715.2. Taxonomy (NCBI): domain Eukaryota; kingdom Metazoa; phylum Chordata; class Mammalia; order Rodentia; family Cricetidae; genus Peromyscus; species Peromyscus leucopus. Next base: position 8,252,514 of record NC_051074.1, read on the forward strand.
CATGTGGTGTGCTGGGGTGTCTTAGTGGAGGTGATTGTTGATACCTTGTGTTGTTTTAATCTTACTTTGGGGAGTCCTGTTTTCCTCCTCACCCCGCTTTTTCTCAGTGGTTTTGAGACAGGGTCTTACTATATGGCCAGTCTCAAACACACTTAGTCCGGCAGGCTGCCTCAGCCTCCTAGAGCTGGTATTACAGGGGTGCATTATCACACCCTCTTATCTAATACTTGTTAGTTTGTAGATGCTTAGTGACACTGTCTTTTGTGACACTGTCTCTCTTTCCCTCTTCGTCTCCCTTCTTTGTGTCTCCTCTCTTCTGTGATCCTCAAGAGAATTTACCATCAGGGACTTTCAAGAACTGACTGTGAGCCTCACTGAGCTGGCAGCAGCTTGGTGGACTTCTGTCTTCCCAGCCTCACTAGCCAGGCACTGATTCACCAGAGGCCCTTCCCTCAGCAGGGCTGCACCCCACCAGACATGCTGCCGTTCCTGGTGGGTCATCATTTGAGCAAATGTCCTGACTCAGAGGTGCCCAGGACACAGGGCTTGGGTGTTTTGTTCACAGGGTGAGCCTTGTATCCACTACAAAGAACAAGGGATTCAGGCATGAATAGACTCTTAAGGCTCTTCTGGATTCACCATAGCACGTAAGAGACGTATGAGAGTATGACACGTTTACTTACTCAGAAACAGCTCGTTTTATATATATGTTCAGAACTTGCTAGATTCACCTGGGTTCCTGTGCTTGGTAACTGCAGCGTTTGTAAGTTTAACACTTCTCTCCATTGTGCAATTTCATGTCAGGAAGAAGGGACTCTAGAGCCAGTGAAAGTAGCCTTTCCCTTGACAAAGAACATAATGCTTCCTACCGTAAAGCTAAGAAGGACCATAGCGTGAAGCAGCTTGGTAAGATCACTCGAGCAGCAGTGAGGCTGGGGAGTGAGTGTCTGTGAGTGGAACTAGGCAGTGTCTGGTCCTTTGCTTCTGGGTGATGTCTGACCACGGAGGGTGGCCACTGAAGGTGCCCGTTTGGACCTTCCTTTCTTTCCTGGGCAGAATCCACAGTATAGAGAGACTGCTGGAGTGCAAACCTGTGTAAGTGGAGGAAAATAAGCCCGAGAGAAGTAGGGACGAGGGACTCCGGCAGGAAGAGCCTCAGTGAGCAGGGGCATCAGCTCAGAGCTGCCTGGGAGACAGAGGCCCTGTAGCAGGCCCTGAGGAGAGACTGAGAGCTGCTGCAGGCTTGACGCATGCGTGGCGGAAGCTCAGCCATAGGCTAGAGTGGAGAGAGGGACAGTGGTTGGAGAAGGCCCAGATCAGCTGGCAGTGTGCAGAAGGCTTTGGTGGATCTTACACAGGGTAGAGATGAGATTTGGCTCTGGAGGGAGGGAGTAGAGTCTGGAAGACATTGAGAGTTTGTAGCATTGAGAGATGGTGTGTGTGAAGATGAGAAATCATGGCAGCTCAGCCCCAGAGCCATAATGGGAGCAGGCGAGAGATAGGGATTTGGCAGTACAGATGATGGATTGGAAGCCACTAGTTAGAAAAGAAAGGACTCAAAGGAAAGACCCACCTGAGAGACTTGGGGCAGAGGTGCCGCTTGGTGGGTCAGGTGACAGTGTCCCGAACTCTGGGACAATGAGGTTTGAGATGTCTGGAGCATATGTGTATGCACAGACAGCGAGTCATTTAGGCCGTGCTGAGGGACAGTCCTGGAAACAGGAGGCGGCAGATGAGTGCTCTTAGTCTGTAGTGACGGCACAGTGTGGCCTGTAGATGCTTATGAGCCCACCAAGAGTCAGATCGGAAGATGGCTCAGAGGAAAAGTTGGAGAGGGTGTCCTGAACGTCAAAGAAAGGACGTGGTGGAGAGCAGAGAGGACATCTTTCCCAGTCTTCTAAGGGGTGTCCTGGGGCAGCTGAGAATTGAGTACTGACTGGACACGCAGTCTGTGGTGACCTTGGTAGTAGGCGCTATAAACTAACTAAAGCAGCCGAAATACAGAACTCCTGCAGTGTTTTAATCTGCTGTTAACTGTTTTATGTCAGGAAGGAAAGAGGATAATATTTCAGCTAAGATTTTAGACTCCATAGTGTCGGGACTAAATGACGAACCAGATCAGGAAACGACAGCACCAGAAATAGGTAAGAGAAATGCGCCCTTCAGTTTGACTCCTCAGTTTTGATGTGAAATAGTTTAGTGTTGCTGTAAGAGAAACTGTCCTTCAGTTAAATTCTTCACAATTTTGATGCAAAATATTGACGTGTCAGTGGAGCTGTGGATTTTTTTATTCTAAGCACTTTACTGCTCATCATATTTTTCCCCTGTGTACTGAGGATCAGATATGACTTACCATCCAGCTTGACTTGCTAAGTTATGTGATAATTTTATGAAGTTGGCTTGAAGTAAATCTTCAAGCCCCCCCCCCCCCATTTTTTTCTTCTTTTGAGACAGCATCTCATTCTGTAGCCCAAGCTGGTCTCAAACTCACAGTGACCTTCCTGCCTTAACATCTCAGATGCTGAGATTACAGGTGTGTGCCACATCTAGCTACATGCCTTTCTATGTATTACATATACATGCTATTACATGTGTTTGACAGGTACCATGTATGTACATAACATGTACGGTGTAAGTCAAGACATTTTGCTCATTTTTAAATTTTTTTTTTTTTTACTTTGGAATTCCCTCTGTAGACCAGGCTGGCCTTGAACTCATCTACCTACCTCTACCTCCTGAGTGCTAGGACTAAAGGTGTGCACCACCACTGCCCTGCTCTTGCTCATCTTGATACTGAAGTTGAATAAGAGAATGTGGATGTGGCTCTACTTTGTTTCATTCAGAATTCTTTACCATTAAGGCTTTAAAAAGTGGGTCAGTGAGATTGCTCATCAGGTAAAGAGGCCTTCGGCCAGTCCTGGCAACCTGAGTTTGATCCCTGGAACCCACGTGCTAGAAGGAGAGAACTGACTCCCACAGAACTGGCTCACACAGACACGCATTTGCTCATACCACACTGTAAGTGTATAAATTCTTTAAGGCCTTAAAGAACATGTCCATGGCACATGGCCACAGTCATTGCAGTTAAAGCTGGGAAGGAAAAGAAGTGTACAGGGTCACCCTCACTCCAGGCACTCTAGTTTCCTGGAGCTTAAACCTGCCTTGTATCTACCAGATTTTGTATAGTTTGTTTTTCTTTTTTGTGTGTATTGTCTGTGTATGTGCACGTGTGTGGATGTGGAGGGCAGAGGTCCACACTGAGTTTCTCCTCTTGCTTTTTCCCTTGTTTGATTGATTGATTGATTTATATTTATATGTGTATTGGTGGTTTGCCGGCACGTGTATCTGTGTGAGGGATGTCGGATCCCCTGGAACTGGACTTACAGACAGTTGTGAGCTGCCATGTGGGTGCTGGGAATCGAACCTGGGTCCTCTGAAAAGCAGCCAGTGCTCTTAACTGCTCTCCAGCCCCTTTCTCTCTTGTTTTTTGAAATAGAGTCTTCAATTCTTTAGACTGGTTGGCCAGCAGACTCCTGGGATTTACCTGGCTCCACTTCCCCAGTGCTGGGATTAGGGGAGCATGCCACCCTCCCTGGCTTGTGGCGCAGCAAACAGTAAAATTCTGAAAATACACCTGGAACGATGGCAGGTGCATCTGTGCATGGGGTCCCTCTGAAACTCAGGCCTCTAAGAGGGATGTTTGGACCACTCTGTTCCCTTGTTAGTGAGGAGATGCAATGGGAAAGCCGTCTGTGGCTGCCTTGTTTCAAGTCAAGCTCTGTACGTGGCTTCTCCAGGCTGTCAGTCTTGGTTGGTCAGATACAGGTTCTGAACTGGGCAGTCATGGTTCTTGCTGACACTGTGGGCATGCCACCCTTCAACCCCATCTTGTGATGACACGTTTTATTTGGGCAAGAGCTTTGCCTGTCTGTAGAGGTGGTGGTGAGAGCTGGGAGGCAGTCTTTGCCTGTTCAGCTGTGACTCTCCATCCAAGACCAGTGGATGACTCCCACCTCTTCTGCTTGCCCCTCCTGGCCTGGAGCAAGCTCTCCTCAGGTGGTTCCCTGAGCACGGTCTTAGCCTTTGTGTTCCTCATTGCATGTGGGTATGGAGAGAGCTGCTCTGAGAGAAGCGAGATGGAATCTATTTAAAACTCACAGCTCAGGGGGCTATTGATTTCAAATAAATTGAAACCATTCTTAGGCTTATATTGAACAGTTTATAAATCTTATCTACAGGTGTGAAAGCATAAGTTCAGGCCTTAAGAAGTGCAAACTGTACTGTTGAGTGTTTAGTGGCTTAGAGTGAAACCTGATGCCGCCTGGTAGGGTGAGAGTGTTGCTCCCATACTGCCCCCTAGTGGGGCGGTCAGGGTGTGGCTCCTATGCTGCTCCTGGATGGTAGAGCTGATACTGTGGGTTTAGGTAACAGTGGCCAGGAGCAGAGCCCTGGCTTGGGAGTGCCCCAACCCATCTGCCAGAGTCTCACTATGTAGCCCAGGCTGGCTGGGGACTCAAGATCCTTCTGCCTCTGCCTGCAGGAGCTGGGATGGCAGATGCGCCATCATGCTTGGCCTGTGTTTTCCAAGAAAGCAGCCATCTGCTGGCTGGCCAGCCCTTACACATGGCAGGTGCTACTGTGGGTTGCCAGAAGAGAGTGTATGGGTTTGGTTACCATTTCGCTTTTTCAGGTGTGTTGATGAGCTCACCAGGAGTCTACCCGTGTCCCTCCACCCGTGAGCACCTGTGTCCTGCATGCTGGTGTAATGTCAGCTCGCACCATGTGTGCTGGTCTCTCTAGGTGGACACTTCCTGCCTTTTCTGGTGCATTAAGCCATCGTTTATTTTGCTCACTTTACCTCACTCATTTTGTTTTATTGCTATTATCAAAAATGCAGCAGCGTACAGCAGTGCAGCTCACCCAGTGTCTAGGTGTCCTGTGAAGTTTAAATTCTTTATTCTTGCTTTGCCTTAGCTATGGATTTTTAGGAATGATTACCACGTACATAAAAACATCTTGATAATTTTCTGTAAACACTTCAGAGTGCAGCCCCCAAATTCAGTGCAACAAAATAGACAGTCTCTGACATAACAGCACTGGCAGAATTATTTCTGATAATTATTTAAAATCCAAGCTGTTGAGACCAGCCTGGGCTATGGAGTGAGTTCCGGGAAAGGCACAAAGCTACACGGAGAAACCCTGTCTTGAAAAACCAATAAGTAAGTAAGTAAATAGATAGATAGATAAATAAGTAAAGCTGTGTTCTAATTTTTTTAAAGTTATTTTCCACTGTTTGAAAACGTGGTTATGCAGTCAGATTTAACAGCAGCCCTGCATCGCTGGCCTACATCTGGGCAAACGATGAACACAGCACAGACTAGTCAGACTGCTTAAGAGTACCAGAGAATGTGACTCGGTGGTTGACCTGCTAGCCGTGAAAGCCTGACTGGAGGTCAGTCTTCAGGACCGGGGAAAGAACTGACGCCATACAATTGTTACTGACGTCTATGTGCTTGCCCACACCCATGGATCACATCCTCTCACCCAAATAATAAATAAAATGAAAAATATAAAGAAGACCAGTGGAAGCTGAGCACAATGGTGAATGCTTGTAATCCCATCACTTGGTGAGGGAGGCAGGAGGATCTGGAGTTCAAGGCCAGCCTTGGCTGCATCTGAGTTCAGGGGCAACATGGGCTACATCAAACAAACTATGTCTTAAAAACAAAACAAGATAACCTTGCTCCAAAAAACCTAAAAGCAAACAAACAAACCCTGACAAACCACTCCAGTAGAGCTTGGGGAGAGTAAAATTATATGAAGGGTCTGAGCTGAGAGGTGTAGCTCAGTGGTAGGAGGCTGGTCTAGTACTTGCCAAGCCAGGCCGGGGTTGGGCCCCCCCAAGTCAATAAACTAATAAAGGCAGACGGACAGACAGAACATAGCGTCATGCTGTGGGCTTCCCACAGACACACAGTGGCGTCTGCACTTTTCACCGTGATGTTGGGTTTGTAGAACAGAGGTGCTTGGTACTCACACGGACAGTGAGACAGCTTGTACTTGGTGGCTCCGGGGGTTGGCAGTCCGCAGCTGCTGAGCTTGCCTCCTCTTCGATCGTAGAATTTCGTCCTCATTCTTTGGCTGCTCTATGACATTTGCAGTACTTAGTCACTTCATTCAGGCTATTGGGCCAGTCTTTTCTTTTTTCTTTCTTTCTTTCTTTCTTCTTCTTTTTTTTTTTTTTATCAATTGAAGAAAAGTTTCCTTATAGAGCCCCACACCACTACTTTATGTAGTTCTTCCTAACTGGAGCGGTCATTTGGTAGTCAGTGGCAGCTCGTGGTGCGGACCCTTTCTTTGAATGGGTTGAAGAAGTCACACAGTTGGGTTTCAGGAAGCAGACTGTTTTCCAGGGCCCTTGAGTTGTGTCAGAGTTGGGCCTGCCGCTGTGCACAGCCTCTCTGTGAGCCTCTCTCTCACCCCTTTGCTTTTCAGTATGGAAAGTATTTACCCCACATGATGAACTTTTTTCCATTTTTAAGACTTGAACATTAGTATCAGCAGACAGTCTTTGGGACTCTTCAATGTGTTGAGGGATGTATACCAGAAGTATACATCCCCTTTCTCTTTCTCTCCTGATTGCTAATTGTGTGAAGCTTGGCTCTCAGGCCTGGCTGGTAGGAGCTGGTATAAGTGGTTCTAGGATGGGGAGGTAGGGCTAGTCTGCTTGACTGGGAAGTTCCCTGATCCCAGCTGTCCTGAGATCTGGTCCAGGCTCACGTCTGGTCCTCTCCTCCTGTGTCTGTCCCAGAGCTGCATGGTCTCAAAAGCTGCCTTTGTCATCCTTATCCTGTGGCAGTGTGGGAAAACAGACATGTAAGTGCTGGGCAGGCCATTAGCTATCACAGGCCTTTCACGGCGTAGTCTCGTGCCCAGCTGTGAACTCTTTATGTCAGGATCCCAGAAGCCAATGCTAACTGAACTAGTATTTCAGATGATAACTCAGCTAGTCTGTGGCAGGAGAGCGCTGAGCCAGAGTCAGCAGTAAAACAGAAAGGTAAGGATGACCCCCTCACACCTCCTGGTGGGAGGAGACGAAGCAGCATAGAGCACGCCAGCTGCCAGGCGCCAGTGTCCTCCCAGGGTCAGCCAGACCTGAGTATACCCTGATGAGGCAAGGGGGTCCGCACGTAAAACAAGGCAAGACACTCTTGGGCCTGTGTGAAGCGGTGACATTTGTGACACCAGGGGGTCATGAGTGATCTCTGAAACAAGTTCCGGGTCCACTGGTCAGAGCCCTGCAGGCCACTTCTGTTGAGAGGACTTTAGACAGCCAAAGATGGGGCTGCTGCCTGCCTCTCTGTCTGGGGCCTCCAGGCTCCAGATGCCTTTGTCTTCAGCTTTTTCCTACCTTTCAAAGGACTGGCAGAGGACCCCTCAGTCTGTTCCCAATGCCTGGGAGCCTCCAGCAGGCTGGGCATGTGCTGGGTCTGGCCTGGTGGGTGCAGCTAGGTGAGGGATGATATTGATCAGCTAGTTTAAATACAGAAGACTTGTCTGAGAGCGACTGTGTCAGGACGAAGGCAGGGACTGCATGGGAGAGTAGGCGGCAGGGCCACCTGCCCTGGCATTGGTTCAGGGGCTGAGACTGCAAGGTGGAGAAAAGCCATCGCACAGGAGATGGTGGAAGGAGAGTGGGGAGAGGGACTGGGGGGTGACCTGGGAAGCAGGGGAGTCTACCAGCCTTCCCGACAGGGGGGTGCCCCAGTGAAGCTCTGAGCCGGGAAGAGTTGAGGTGGCTGGCATGGTGTAGCAGAAGCATGAAAAGCAAGATGTGGGCGTGGGCAAGGAGAGGGCCCAGCCAGGTCCTTCCAGACTTCACATGGCCATGTCAGGGAGGCTGGAGCAGTGGAAGCTGGTGATATTTATGGTAGTGGTGACATAGGTTATGGTGGATGCCCAAAGCAGCTCCGTGTTAATTCAGGCTTGACGAGCAGACCAGAGAGGAGTAGAGCCCAGCACAGCCTGCAGGAGACGCCAGGCCTGGGCACACGGACCCGAGGGTGTCCACGTGGCTGTTTCTGGATTCAGTGGCGTCCCTCAGGCCTGTTGCCTGTTGCCTGGGTCCCCGCTGCTCTTTCATACTGTCCTTCTATCTGGAGTCCCTACTGTCTAGTCCCTGCCCACTGCCCACTCTGTGCTGTGACATTGAAGTCTCCTGGGGCCACAGAGAAAGGATCCTAGATCATCCCCCCCTTTTTGGCCGCAGGAACTCTTCCTCCCTCAGATTACTTTGTCTAGGAGCTCTGCTGTAGCACTCATGAGATGTCCTGTGCGAGTCAGATCCCGGGGGCCATGGCCCCTGTGCCCACATGTGGTACTCTGATGCTTGTGCCTTGAGGACAAGGCTTGTGTGGAGATGGGCATATGTGACGGTGTATTGCTCTCCCCAGCCAAGGTGCCCGGCCCTCATCCTGGTGGCCTTATGTAAAGGTGTCCCTCAGTGTGATGCAAGGATTCTGGGCCTTCAGTTTTGTTGTCTGGTGGTACTGGGGTTGGAACCCAGGGATTCATGGATGCTTGGCCAGCTCTGGCACCCTCCAGCCCACAGCTTTGAGTCCACTCTGTGGTGCTCTTCACTGAATGGGCTGTGTTTGTGCCCCGAGTACAGCATGTGAAGAGCAAGGACCAGGGTGAAGGCGCAGTCTAGGCTGCAGGAAGCTGGAGGAGTTAGTTCTTTAGTTCATCATGGTGGGCTATGCGTGCCGGTCCTGCTGGCCCCGGGATGTCACACCAGCTTGCTTCTCGTGGCTTTGTGACTTCAGTAATTGTTTCACTTAGCTCAGTCTTTCTTTTTCTCCCTTGGTTTTTCCTTTCTTTTCTTTTTTTCCTTTTTTTTTTTGGTGGTGGCAGCGGAGGGGGGGCCTCCAAACAGGGTTTCTCTATGGAGCCCTGGCTGGCCTGGAACTCGCTCTGTAGACCAGGCTGGCCCTGAACTCACTGAGACCTGCCTGCCTCTGCCTTCTGAGTGCTGGGATTAAAGGCGTGCGCCACTACCGCCCGGCCACAGTCTCATTTTAATATGCAGTCTTATGGATCTGGTTGACCGTAGCAGACCGGTGGTAAAATGCTGGAGAAACAAACCCCCAGAGGAGCCCTGTCTAGCAGGTCTCAGTTGTTGGAGGTGTATTTTCTCTGGCTGCTCAGTGAGTCACTGTGCTGTGCGCCCCTGACATGGAGGCTAATTTTCTGATGCTCTTCTTTTCTAGGCGACTCCCCCAGTGACGCAGGTGAGAGCGGCTCTGAGTGTGTGGTACGGTCATGCGTGTGCAGGTGTCAACATGGGCCCTCCTTCTGGGCTTAAAAAATGTGCCAGTGAAATACTAAGAAAATAGACCATTTGAATGGATGTTAGTTTGCTGTAGTTTGTTTCAGTCTTGTGTGTGGGTTATACATGTTTATGTGGTATTTTGTTTTGTTTTGTTTTTTTTCTTAAGACAGGGTTCCTCTGTGTAGCGCCTGGCTGTCCTGGAACTTGCTCTGTAGACCAGACTGGCCTCAAACTCACAGAGATCTGCCTGCCTCTGCACGTTCAATGTGTTTTAATCTTGAAAAGGCTACATTTCAGGGTTCTTTCCAGAGTATAACGTTTATTTCTAATGTTCAAATTCTAATATATTTTTACTGTTTTCTAAAGTATAAATTTCCCTTATTTTACATAGTAGAATAAATTCTACTGTCTTAGTAGTTTGAACTTGTAACTTGTGGACTTAATCTTTTTATTAAAATGAAAAAAACTGTTTTAGTCAGGTGGTCCTGCATACTTTTAATCGCAGCACTCAGGATGCAGAGCAGGTAGACCTCTATGAGTTTAAGGCCACCCTAGTCTATAGAGAGAGATCCAGGCCCTTCAGGCTGCGTAGGAAGACTTTGTCTCATAAGCACAAACAAAATTATTTCCTGACCATGAAGAGACCATAGCCCCACTGTAGATCACTCAGAAATGCAGACCACTGTAACAGAGGGAGAGGCACTTGGTGACTGTTTACAACTGAGCCCCTCACACATGTGTGAATGTGACTTCGATGTCTGTCACTGGAACACTGTGTGCTTAATTAGATGGCAGCATGAGGAGTCCAGCGTGTGAGTGGACTGGATTTGCTGGCGATTGACACTCCTGTCTGTCTGGGTGTGCCGTGGCTTTCCTTAGTCAGTTCATTTGTGTTAAGTTGCTGACTGGATCCAGCCATCCCTTGAACTTTATTCCTGGATCAGTCCGTCAGTTTGCATTAACAGAGCTTGAATGTGTTCATGTCCCCAGACGTCCACATTTAGATGTCAGGCCTCTTCTGTTTCAACTTCACCAGTGATGGATGAAAAGAGTTCATTGACATTTTCAATCATTTGATTGATGCCTTTTCAAATATTTATATTTAAATTAGTTGGCATTTATATTTGAGTAAATTTATGTTTGTTACTATTGAATTCTTTTTGAATGGCTGATTGGATTGTCACCTGTTTAGAAGGAGAAGCTGGACCTACTGGCCAAGATAAGCCCGAGGTGTCAGAGAATACAGAAGTCCCCAGTGAGCTTTCCTCCACTCTCAGGTGAGTCCTTCCCCAGTGCTTGGGGGAGTGGCCACTCCAAGGAGGAGCTGGGCTGCTTGGTGCCATAGCTTCCGCTGCCCATTCGACACTTGTGTGATGCCATAGCTATCATCCGTACCCACTAAGCGGAAGCTACTTGTACAGTTTTCTTGTGCCTGAGTTACATGGCCATGTTTGGAGCATTGTAGCAGTTTGGGGAAGTCTCTAGTCATGGCAGGGGTCTGTCATGTTCTGGTAGTGGCAGCTGTGCTGCGTTCATGGGTGTTCAGATTCCTCCGCAGAGTGTGTCTGACTGTCCTGACAGTGGCGTGGGAATGAGTGCTAATGTTGACCTCGGTTTTTATTTTGTCCACTTTGAAATGTGTGTGTGTGTGATGTGCTGTTTTTTCCTTCCAATGCTTCCTCAGAAGAATACCTCGGCCGGGGAGTGCACGCCCAGCACCTCCCAGGGTCAAACGACAGGAGAGCACTGAGACCCTGGCAGGAGACAGGTGAGGCTGCCTGGCGGGGAGGTTCTGGAGAACCGTGTTCTCTAGTGTGCGGGCCATGGGGTGCGGGGGGGTCTTGGGCTTGTGCTGAAAGACTGGGTGAGGGTGTAGTAGGTAGTGCTGAGAAAACTTGCTTTTGAAGAAAGATGGGGTTAGGTCTTAACCCACAAACAGCATACATTCCATACCGGCGAGAGGGAAAAATATGTGTGTTCACGTTCATGATACCTCAGAATGCATAGGCCAGTATTGGGTTGTGTTTCACTGACCTCTAGATAGAAGACTTTGAAAGCATAAAAAGGAACAGTTGAAGGCTTAATTGCACAAAAGTTAGAAACAAAAGGGTACCCCAAAGCTGAACCTACTGAAGAGGTAGTGGATATGGTGGCTGGGCCTAGAGGAGCTGTCCTGTGAAGAGGCGAGGTTCTGGGTCAGTGTGGCCTGTACGGCTGGCCACATGAGCCATCGGTGGTCTGTCTTTGAGCCAATGTCGGAAGAGGGAGTTCTCAAGAGCCTTTGTGGAGCAGAAGGACCAGCAAGGCTGGGGTAGCGGGCTGAGGTGGCCTATAGCTTTGGACAGCATGGGGGCTTTGGGTAGTGAGAGGTGCTGTTCTCTGTCCCCACTGTTCCCTGAGATTTCCCTCTGCCTGTCTAGGGCAATGGCAGTCCGGCTTCTTTCAGATGACTGTGATGTTTCCAGATGTGTGGGGCTGATGACACTGGTGGCTAGTGGGCCACTTCTAATGTAAGTGACTCTCTGCTTGCTCAGGTCAGGAAGTGGTAAAACTGTCTCCAATGTGATCATCGACTCACAGAATTCTGACAACGAGGATGATGAGCAGTTTGTGGTGGAAGCTGCCCCTCAGCTCACAGAAATGTCAGAGATTGAAATGGTTAGTTCACCAGAGGGGCTGTTCTCCGTGAATATGGTCGGCTTTTCATGTGTGTAAAAACTGTTTCCTCCTAGTTCCAGTAAGCTGTCTAATTTCTTTAGTTTCTTTGTTTATATTTATTATTTGTTTGTTTGTCTAATGACTTTGAAATTCAGCGTGCCTGATCTTTCTTCTTTTCTGCTCAGGTACCAGCAGGGGACCTGGAGGATGAGGAGAAGCATGGTGAGTGTACTTGAGTCCATGCGTCCATGTGTCCATGGGCTCTCCATGAGTGCTCTCAGAGATGCAAGTGGCCCTCTTGTGCCCAGCTGTGTCTAGGAGGGTCACTGTTGCTGCCACCATGTGGACCTGTAGGGAACCACAGGACCTGAGATCAGCATGGGCTCTGGTCACAGTGGCATCCTGTTTTGTCTGCCCAAGACATTAACGCCTGTATTCACACATACACACATAAATTTCCTTGAGACTAGAGGTTTCTATGTAGTTTAGGCTGCCTGGAACTCTCCATCCTCCTGCCTCAGCCTCCTAAATGCTAAAATTAGAAGCATGTGCTACCACACCCAACTCAGTTTCGTTTTTTCATTCATATAAAATATTCCTATGGCTTTAAGGTTAAATGTACACAGCTAAATGCATTAAGAGGTGGAAGTTTGTTGTTTTTGTTTTGTTTTGTTTTTTGTTTGTTTGAGGCAAGGTCCCATTGTGTGGCTCTGGCTGGCCTAGAACTTGCTGTGGGGACCACTTTTGACCATCCTCCTGCCTCTGCCTCATGAATGCTGAGATTCTAAGTGTACACCACACCACCCAGCACTGAGGTGTAAGACTTTAGACCTTGTTCTTTCTCCCTATACTCTCCCTTGCCCATAGGTGCAGGTAAAAATATCAGTAATATTTCCATTTAAAAGTGTGTGTGTGTGTGTGTGTGTGTGTGTGTGGTGTGTGTGTGTATGTGTGTGTGTGGTGTGTGTGTGGTGTGTGTGTGTGTATGTATGTGTGTGTGTGTGTGTGTGTGTGTGTGTGTGTGTGTGTATGTGTGTGTGTGTGTGTGGTCTGCTGGCTTTCATTCCAGCACAGAGGAATGGTTTTGGCCTCTCTTTAGAGAGGTGTGTTATATACCACATGGCTGTGTCATAACTCATCTGTTCAACCTCACTGGGTAAAAAACGCTTTTTCTTTTGTTTTTTTAAAACAAGGTTTCTCTGTGTAACAGCCCTGAGTGTCTAGGGACATGCTTTGTAGACCAGGTTAACCTCGAACTTACAGAAATTCATCTTCCTCTGCCTCCCAAGTACTGGGATTTAAGGCATGCACCACCACTGCCTGGCAAACAAAACAAAAAAACTAAAACCACTTTTAAGTATATTTTATTCTTTGAGAATTTCATGAAACATATTTTGATTGGTTGTAAGTTTGTACATTAACCACCACCCACTGCACAAAGAAACTTCTCTTATGAGGTCTGAGGGCTGCACTAATTGTGGGTAGAGAGATAAAAATTCAGAGAGAAAGTTGATGCTATGTCCATTTAGCAGAACAGGAGAAACTCTCTTCTGGGGCTGGTGAGCTCCAGGACTCCAGCCACCCGGTCTTGGCCAGATTTACAGTACTGTGTTTGAGTTTTCTTCTGGTGAATAAGTCTTAAATCCAACCAGAAAGTAGCTGGTTACCTCATACACTTGTGCCACGCTTGCGCCGTGGGTGTCCTGTGCCTCACTGGTCGTTATTGTGGTTCACGGGGTTTGCAGCTCAGTTCCACCATTGACGCTGCTACCCCAGCAGCCTACATAGCACTGGAAAACAGTATTTTTAAGAAGATTTTTCCTAAGCTATTTACACCGTGGAGATTTCTAAAGAACTTTAGTATTCCTTCCTAATCTAAAAGTAGCATCAGCACCGAGAAACCATCCGAATCGCTCTGTTTTCAGTAGGTAGTTACATTTTGGGGTGTTAATCCACATTTCTTCTTAACTTGAGGAAGAAGAAAAAAATCTGTTTATTTCTAAAACTCTTTTCTGTGTCACTTTGTGACTAGCCAGCAGCAGGGGGCGCTGTGTTCTGTCTTAGCACAGGATCGCAAGGTGTTTTGATATGGAAAGAAAAAGGATGAGAATTCAGCGTTTTGCCCATCTTCCCAATGAGGTCTAAGAAAAATAAGTAACTTCTTGGGGAATGAGCTTTAACTGAAAACTCCTGATTTTTAACAGGTGGGCTTGTGAAAAAGATCTTGGAGACGAAGAAGGATTATGAGAAATTGCAGCAGTCTTCCAAGCCTGGTGAGAAGGTGAGGAGCAGGTCTACCACGGGCACTTGGAAAGCCTTTAGATGTTACAGGTTCAGTAGATTTAAACCTGTCATCTTGTTCATGTGCTTGAAGGCCATTCCCCTCCCAGCTGAAGTATAAGAAGGTAGGGCTGTGGGGGGCGGTGAGGGTGGGGGGAGGGGCTGCTCCTGACTGCCCAGCCTGTTGTGCATGGGGAGCTACTGTACCACCACTCCATGGCATCCCTTCCGGCCTGGCCTGCCCATTCTCCCTGGCAACTGTGAAGAGTGGACTGGACAGGCTGACCCCTGACCTTGGGTCATTGCAGATTAAGAGCTGGGGTTTTCAGGCCTGGTTCTTACTGTGAGTTCTGTGTGTGTGTGTCCTAGGAGCTTCCTTCCTGATGTGGTTTTCCTTTTTTAAAACTGTTATGATATAAATCTGTCTGCCCTCAGCCTCCAGCAAGGCCAGAGGCAAACAAGTGAAAGCTCCCCCAGAGTCACATTAGTAAGAGGATGGAACACTAAAATACCTTGAATGAGTCTTGGTGGCTGTGGTAGTTTGAATGAGAATGTCCCCTGTCGGCTCTGACATTTGAACACTTGGTCCTCGGTTGATGGCACTGTTTGGGGAGGTTGAGGAGGCATGGGCTTGTTGGAGGGAGTGTGTCATTGGAGGCAGGCTTTGATAGTTTTAAGACTTAGATGACTGCTAGTTTGCTCTTTCTGCTTGATGGTTAAAGTGTGAGCTCTCAGCTCCTCCTCCCGCTGCCCTGCCTTCACAACGCCATTGTGGACTCTAACCCTGGACCTTTGAGTGCAGATCAGTTACCCTTCCTTGCAGAAGTCTGATCACAGTGTTCTGTCACAGCAGTGGAGAGGAACCAATATGGTTTATGGAAGCCTTTTCTTCTCGAGAGCTTTGGAGTTTTGAACTGGCAGGTGTGGCTGCCTCCCATAATCCCCCTTCCCCTTTGATGACTTTTGTTATTGTGCTTTCCCAGATATAATGTATATATATATAATGTCTGTCTATATTGCGTGCTTGATATACATCTTGGGATCAAGTCTGTGTCTCCTTCTGTAAATATTTTTATAGTTTGTTACCTTTCTTTGTTCTTTCATTCTAAAGAAGTTCTATTTTTCATTTTTTAAAATTGTTTTAAAAAATCCTCTGTTGCGGTACAGACGTAAGCTCTTTTCCACACTGAGCATGCTGTGTCGTATATCACTTCTACCTGCTGTAAGGTTGTCACGTTATTCTTTGTCATGCCTGAAGCCATCTGCTTCACCCTTGGGCATCTGGTCAGTCCAAACTTAGTGCTGTGTGTGGAGATCCGGTTCCCTGGCCTGCTCCGAGCCAGCTAGTGGCAGCCATCCTGCACACTTGGGTGTGCTTCTGGGCACCATGTGTTCCTCCTTGCTTTAAGCATTGTGTTTTCTGTCTGGCAAGGCCATTCCAGCTGCTCTCCTCCCCTCCCCCATTCTCCACGTTGTCTCTGCCACTACTGAGTCTTGGGGCTGGGTCATGCAGCCCTGGCAGTGAGGTTACCTTCATCTGGTTCCATGGAAAGTCTGGTAATCTTGCCAGGTGTGAGTCACATGCATTTAGCCCCAGCACTCAGGAGGCAGAGGCAGGTGGATCTCTGTGAGTTTAAGGCCAGTTTGGTCCACAGAGTGAGTTCCAGGCCAGCCAGGGCTACACAGTGAGACCTTGTCTTAAACAAACAAACAAACAAACAAACACTGAGCAAAGGTCTGGTAATTTAGATTCAAATTGTATTAGTCATTCGTTTGTTAATTTAGACAGGGTCTTGCTTTGTAACTCAGACTGGCCTTAAACTAATGATTCTCCTGCCTCAGCCTCTGCTGGGATCACTGCCCTTGCCTGCCTCTGTTCACTTGTACTCACTCATTCTGTTGATGTTGGTATTTGTGTGTTGTTATGTCTGTCTGTCCCTGTACCCGACTGAAGAGATACAGCACCACAGATGCAGTTGGAGCACCCTGGTGCCGTCAGCGGTCTCTGCCTGAATTCAGTGCTTCTCATTCTCCTGTGTGCTGGTGCAGGTTTCAGATGTGCATTCTAAGCAATGAGTAATAACTCTCCATTGAAAAATGGCGTATAAATGTACCATACTCTGTATCTCTCCACAGCTTGCTTTACAGTCTCAACATTGTATTTTACACATTCCAGGGCTGGGATGTGGTTCAGTGGTAAAGCACTTGCTTAACACGTTGTCGGGTCTGGGCTTCGTCCTTAGCATGCCAAAAAAGAAAAGAAAAAAAGGTTTGTGTTTATACGTCTGCTTCATGTACTTTGTAGTACTTTGTAGCCTTCCACATGCAAGCCGTACTCTGCCAGTGTGTCTTTGCTCTTGTGTCGTTGTGTTATCGCCTGTTTGTTTGTTTGTCTGTTTGTTTGGAGACACTGTCTCACTCTGTGACCCTAGCTGGCTAGAACTTGCTGTGTAGACCAGGCTAGCTTCAAACCTGTACCACTGTGCCTGGCTCTGCACTCTTCTCTTTGCTGTGAGCATCTCTGTGGACTTGTGAGTTTCTGAAGGTGCTGAGGGTGCATTTGTCAGGTGACGTTACCGCCTCTTTCAGCAGAGCCCCTGGGAGAGCTTCCCTCTTCTCCTTGCTGCCTACCCCCTTCAGCGCTGTGATTCCATGCCAGGCCGTGGCCTGGCCCCCCTCGGCCTCCATGTCCTTCTCAAGCCCCCCCACTCCCCCCACCCTGCCGCCTCCTATTGCCGCTCTGCCCATGTTTGCTCCTCGTCATGATCTCCCCAGGTCGCCACTGTGTCCCTTGCTAGTCCCTTTTCTTGCTGTTTTTTTTTTTTTTGAAATTTCAATCTTTTCATCCTTTTTATTCTCTCAAAACTTTGTTATTTACTGAGTCAATTTCTTTAATAGTTGCAAGCATTTTTACATTTCTTCTTAATTTTGAAATAACTATAACTTCAGTGAGGCCAGATTTTTATTTGATATGTCAAAGTCTGGAGGCTAAATTTCCAGCTGGCAATGGCCTAGATGCCCCTGCTTAACTCTTCTACGTGCCTAACTTCAGGCGTCTTATGGGATAAGATGGCTGCCCCATCTCAAGCCCCCAGCCTGCAAGAAAAGATGAAGGAAAAGGCATGCCCTCCATGTTTAGCATACTTACTGGAAGTTGGGTTGTCACTTACATTGTTTATAACTGTCACAGAGAACACCGTAGGGTAGAGTAGTTTGGCCCGTGTCCGTTTAACTAACTGCAGTCATATTCCATCACCCTCAGTGAGAGCTTGGGCACAGTTCTTAGGCCGAAGTCTTGGCAGGTGTAGGGTCAGGGCGGGGGAGCTGCCTAGCCGGGCTGAGGTGGTCTTCCATGTGTGGGCATGTATGACAGGAAGCTTTGCACAAAGGGGGATGAGAAATGGGTTCTCCAGCTGTCTCCTTCGTGACGGGAGCTGTTTATTTCGTCCGTGTTTTCCAGGCTGTTCTGAAGTAGGGCTATCTGTCCATAGTTGCAGGTCTCCTCTGCTTAGCGGGGCTGGCTTCATCCTCCATGATGGGATTTGCACACGCCCGGACCCTGCAGCCTCCAGCTGCAGTTTGGCACATCTTCTGTTGCTCTGTCGGTAACACCTTCCTTTTTCCTTTGGATAGCCTTGGAGATTTAGTTTTTCTAGTGATCATATAGCAACTCTAGTTAGTTAGTTAGTTAGTTAGTTAGTTAGTTAGTAAACTAAGGGCTGGACGACGACTCAGTGGTGAAAAGGCCTTGCTGTGCAAACCCGAGGACTGGAGTTTGAATCCCACACAAACTTGTAGCCCTGCCACTGCAGGAGGTGGAGACAGGAGGATCACCGGGGCTTACCGTCTGACACCTTCCTCTGGCCTCCGAGTGTGCACAGGCATGTGCCCTTGGACACACATATGCATGTTCATCACATACACAAAATCAGATCAATACACTTTACAAGGTAAACAGATAAGAGTGTAGATGCCTTTGAATGAAGAATAAAGTGTGTGTGTGTGTGTGTGTGTGTGTGTGTGTGTGTGTGTGTGTGTGTGTGTGTGGTGTGGGTGGGGGACGTGGAGGCCAAAGGTCAACAAGGGGTGTTCTCAGCTGCTCTCCACCTTAATTTTTGAGACAGAGTCAGTCTCTCACTGAACCTGGAACTCACTGACTCTGCTAGACCGGGTTGCCAGCAAGTCCCAGGAGCCCTCTTGTCTCCACCTCCCCAGCACTGGTAGTACAGGCCTGTGCTGCCCGGGGTGCTGGGGATTGAACTCAGAACCTCAGGTTCATGCAGTGAACACTTTACCAACTGACTAAATCCTCTTCCCAGCCCTGTCCTGACCCTTTGAACTCTTTCAATGTCAAACTGATGTTGCTTATTAAAAGCTCTCTTACTTTTAATATCTATGTACTAGGTATGATTTTTTCCCTGATGTGTGGGTTCCCAGGTGACTGTTTCTTACTTTTCAAGCAAAAGTTTCTAGAAATTCTTTATCAACAATTTGTACTATAGCAGTCACTTCTTAGGAGTTGATGAGTCTGTCTTGGTAGCTAATTTGTGAATTTTTTTTTTTTTTTAATCAACATTTCACAATGCATGCAAAAGTGTGCCTACTCTCTGTCCTTCTTGGGTGCAGGGTTCTAGGCACCTTGAAGGTTTCAGAGGCAAATGTACATCTCACTCAGCTCCATCACGGTGCCGTCTCCTGCCAGCAGATTCTCGTTCCCCCTCCTCCCTCCCCTTCAAGTGTTCAGATAAGTGGTTCTGGCCCAGATGCAGGAATCAGGTGTGCTGTTTGTCCTGGTGGCACTTCTCTTTGGAGGGGACATTTTTTTTTTTGATGCTAAGGAAATACAGATTCCTAATCTGGGCTTCCCTCCAGGCTGTCTTTGAAATTCATTGGAAAGAAAGAGATTTCTTGCTGTGCTAATGGGCTTGAACAACATGTTATAGAATAAATACACGGATCATATTTACTCTATTATTGTATTTATTTATGGTATTAAATGCTTTATTTTCCCAGTCACATGCTTGCTTCTCAAGAGGTTATACACTAGTATTACTAGCTCCCGCTGGCATTTTCT
This sequence comes from Peromyscus leucopus, assembly GCF_004664715.2. Classification (NCBI taxonomy): domain Eukaryota; kingdom Metazoa; phylum Chordata; class Mammalia; order Rodentia; family Cricetidae; genus Peromyscus; species Peromyscus leucopus. The sequence goes on from NC_051074.1 coordinate 8,271,857, forward strand.
CCTTACTTTAAGTTCATGAGAACTTTTTGAAAAACAATCAGATTCAGTTTTACAGTGTCCCCTCCACTCTAGAAGTCACCGCTTTCTAAAGCTGCTGGGTGAAGGCACTGTGCCGAGGTTTGGACAGTCGCAGGGCTTCTTCGAAAGCTTTTGACTGTCTCCCTCACGGTCCGCAGTCCTTTCTTACGGGCTGCCTCCTGGCTCCTCTTCATTTTGGGTTGCTCTGTCAGATGTCAGGGCCCTGTGTTTTCCGTCCTGGTAAGACGGAACAGTCTTTTTGTGGGTTTTGCTCTCTGGGTTGGTTTAAAGCCTCTGATTTTGCTTTCTCACCTCCTGCCCCTGTGAATCAGGTCCTGTTGGTGTCCAGTGGGGACTGGGTGTGTGTCACCTGCAGCCTGCTTGTATTTATTGTCCTCCTGAAAGAAAAATGTAGCAGCTGTCAAGGAAATGTGGGCAACTGTCACAGAGACGCATTAAAGGCAGGGCGTGGTAGTGCACTCCTGCAATCCCAGGAGTGGAGGCCAGCTGGGTTACAGGAGACACGGTTTCAAAAGACTGGGGAGAAAGGAGCTCCTTAGGAAATGTAAAAAACCTGTTGTATCTTCAAATGCCTCTTAATGAACCAAATAACCTTCCCGTGTTGTATTTAGTTAAGGTAAATAGTCTGCGGTGAGTGCTGTTTAACCGAGTCCCATGGGGAGGATTTTGGTTTCTTACTTGGTGATCCGAGTTGCGCCTCAGATTCTGATTGGCCGCCAGGTGTCATGATGTCATCAGCCGTGTGCCAGCTCTCAGGGGCTGTTCTGGAGAATGCCCTTCTGACGCTCAGTTCCAGACAGAGTGTTTTTATCTTGACTTTGTTTACCTGTGGTTCTTGTATTTATTGACATTCTGTGAGAGGGGCAACAGGGACATACTCAGTGCTGTTTCCTCAATGAATAATAATAATAATTATTATTATTATTGCTAGCTAGGATTGGTTTCCTTCACGAAAGCTTAAGGAAGAGGTCTGTTAGTGTGGGGGGATTGGGTTTGTTTTTTAAGGACATAAGGTAATAGCTTTTTGTCCTTGAGTCTATCTGTGGTTGTGCACAGAACGTGATCACAGTGTCATGTGGCCTGTGTGTTCTCACCTCATCAGCGATGTCCTCCCAGAGAATGGGCCTCAAAAATACATGTGCAAGGTTCAGGTGAGCGCAGGTGATGCCTATTGAGCGTCTGAGGCCTAGAAAGCAGAGATGGTTCTGGTTGAAAATGATACTGACATTGTTTCAAACCGCAAATCGCAGTAGTTATAAACAAGGCTGTGGTGGAGTGGATGGTCCTGTGTCTCAGTGGTATCCGTGTACGGCTGGCCGGGAAGATCCGGTCGCTGAAACAGGATCCTGGAGTGTGAGACTGATCTGTGGGGTTTCAACGATGCAACAAAACACGTCTGCTTAAAAAGTTATGACTGAAACACTCTCCTAAGCTGTGTTTGCTGGTGCAGCCCTGTCGTCCTGGCACTCAGGAGCTGGAGAAAGAAGGATCACAAGTTCAAGGTTGTCCTTGGCTACATAGAAAGTTTGAGACCAGCTGAGACCCCATCTCAAGACAAACCAAAACATGGACCGACCAGCCAAAGCCAGACATGTGCTTCACACCCCAGCCCTGCCTTCCCCTCGCATTTCCAGACGGTTGTCACTGACCCTGCACACCCCAGCCCTGCCTTCCCCTCGCATTTCCGGACGGTTGTCACTGACCCTGCACCCCCCAGCCCTGCCTTCCCCTCGCATTTCTGGACGGTTGTCACTGACCCTGCACACCCCAGCCCTGCCTTCCCCTCGCATTTCCGGACGGTTGTCACTGACCCTGCACACCCCAGCCCTGCCTTCCCCTCGCATTTCCGGACGGCTGTCACTGACCCTGCACACCCCAGCCCTGCCTTCCCCTCGCATTTCCGGACGGCTGTCACTGACCCTGCACACCCCAGCCCTGCCTTCCCCTCGCATTTCCAGACGGTTGTCACTGACCCTGCACACCCCAGCCCTGCCTTCCCCTCGCACTTCTGGAAGGTTGTCACTGACTCTTTAGACTGCTTCCCTTTCCTGAAGACTGAGCCGAATGGCTTTTCAGCTTTGATGTAAATAGCTTTCTTTGACGCTCACATCCCTTCCGTGGCTCTTCCTGCTCAGGATCAAACCAAAGTCCTCATTGTGTTTGCTGTCTCGCACCCATGACACTCCTGCTCTCCAGCCCTCAGCCTTCTCTGGGCACCAGCAGCCTGCCAATGTGTTCCTTCCCAGAGACCCTGCCCCCATTCTCCCCACATCTGGAACCCTGCCTCGGGGGAGATCTGCTCCTGCCCACTGTACAGGGCCCTGCATCTCGGTATTGTGCCATGCTTGGCACCTGCTTTCTGTTAGATAGCCGTGGTGCTGTGAGTGTGTATGGCTGTTCCAGGCTCAGCTTCTACAGCGGCAGACAGAGGCCTACCGATTTACCTGTAATACAGTTCATTTCCCTTTCAGTCACTAGTCATTAGCGGTTTAGTTTAGAGAGTTTCTGTAATCCCTCCCCCACTCCTTCTCTCCCCCCCCTTTGTGTGTGTGTGTGTGTGTGTGTGTGTGTGTGTGTGTGCATACATGTATATGTGCCCATCTATGTAAGTGCATGTAGAAGATGGAGAACAACCTCAGGTATCATGTTCTTCCGCCACTATCCACCTTAAAAAAGTTTTTTTTTTTTTTTTTTTTTTTTTTTTTTTTTAATGAATATGGGAGTTTTGCCTTCATATATGTCTGGCTACCATGTGTGTGCCTAGTACTCACAGAAGCCAGAAGAGGGGATTGCACCCCATAGAATCTCTAATCTATATATTACAGGTATCGCGAGCTGCCATGTGGGTACTGGGAGTCACCCCTGGGTCCCTGAAAGAGCAGCCAGTGCTTCTAACCACAGAGCCCTCTGTCTGTCCAATTTGCCTTTTCTTTTGAGACAAGTTGTCTCACTCACCTAGTCACCAGCAGGCCCCACCTGCCTGTCTCCACGTCTAACTCTAGGGTTACAAGTGTGCACCACCGTGCCTGGTGTTCCCATCTCTCTTACCAAAAGCGTGTTATTTTGAGGTGCCTGTGCGAGGCACTGGAGATGTGCTCTGAAGCCTTCCTAGCTTGCCTGTGCTGTCTCCCTCACACCCAAGTTACCCATACTAGCATAGCCAAGGTCCAGAATGTCCCTGTCACCAGATCCTTCTCAGTGCCCTTTTACAACTTAACCTCTTCTCTCCCAGCTCTTGCTTCTGGCCATCACCAGTGTGCCCTCCACTTCTGTAATTCTGTCTTTTCAAGCTTGTATATATAAGTGGACTCAGTTTATAGCCAAGCAGGGTTTTTTCATTTGGCCTAATTCTCCAAGAGTTGTTCAGGTAATCGTGTGTGTGTGTGTTTTGCTACATAGTCTTCCATGGTATGGATATACCACAGTTTATGTAACATATCTGGGCTATTTCTAGCTTGTAACTACTTTTTGTTTGTTTTTTCCTTTATTTCTGTTTTTATTGAGACAGAGCTCAAGCTAACTAGCTGTGTAGGCGAGGATAATCTTGAACTTCTGGTCCTCCCAATTCTACCTTCCATATGCCACCATGTCCAGCCTGTAACTAGTTTGAATAAAATGTCAACATTTCTGTATAGATTTTTGTGTGAATGTAAGTTGTAATTTTTTCTGAGTAAATGCTTAGATGTTCCTTTGCTGGATTTTATGTGTATTAGTCACTTTTCTGTCATTGGGACAGAATACCCGAGGAAAACAACTTCAAGGGAGAAAGTTGTGTTCTGGCTTGGTCGGCTGCATTGCTCTGGGTGTCATGGAGACTGGGCGTCATGGCAGAGGGGGTGTACTGACAGCAAAGTACAGCTGCTCACCTGTGCAGCCCAGGGGCAGAGGGAGCGGAGAGGTCAGCAGCAAGATGCACCCTCAAAGGCAGCTCCCAGTGACGGCTTCCTCCTCCCAAAAGTCCCTTCATAATGCCCACGCCTTCAGCAGACATTTTCAGATTCAAACTATAGATTGGGATAGTCTCTAAAGACACCCCAGCTGCCTAACCAGCAATTACCAGAGACCAGTCTCTTCTGCCTGATGCCGAGCATCGCTGCCTAAATCGCACTGAGAGCGCTGGCGCTCTTGGGACACGCTTTCATGAGCTTCCTGCTGACCCCACGTCACCTTCGGGGAAAGGTCTCTGTCTCCTGTCCCTCTTCAGATTGCTTGCCTACTTGCTGCCACTGAGTTTTGTGAGTTCTCTCTGTAGTTTACTGACTGACTGTATATGTCTTCTGTGCAAAGCGTGATTTACAAATGTTTCCTCTCACCTGCTTGTCTTTCCAGCTTCTTGAGGACTGCAGCGTGAATATTTTAATTTCTGATAAGTTCAGTTCATCAGGTTTTCCTTTTGTGGGACCCACTTGGGGTGCTGCCTCTGACTTGCCGAGCTCACCCTAAAGACTTTCTCTTCCTGCTTCCCATAACTGAAGGAGCGATCCCTCGTCTTTGAGTCAGCGTGGAAGAAGGAGAAGGACATCGTTTCGAAAGAGATAGAGAAGCTCCGTGTGTCCATCCAGACCCTGTGTAAGAGTGCACTTCCCCTGGGAAAGATCATGGACTACATCCAGGAGGACGTGGACGCCATGCAGAACGAGCTGCAGCTGTGGCACAGCGAGAACAGGCAACATGCCGAGGCCCTGAGCAAGGAGCAGAGGTGGGGCTGCAGATGGGGGGGCTGCAGATGGGGAGGGGGGGCTGCAGGTGGGGGGCTGCAGGTGGGGGGAGGGGGCTGCAGATGGGGGAGGGGGGCTGCAGGTGGGGGGAGGGGGCTGCAGATGGGAGGGGAGGGGGCTGCAGATGGGGAGGGGAGGGGGGCTGCAGGTGGGGGGGTGGGGGGCTGCAGGTGGGGGGAGGGGGGCTGCAGATGGGGGGAGGGGGGCTGCAGATGGGGGAGGGGGGCTGCAGATGGGGGGAGGGGGGCTGCAGATGGGGGGCTGCAGATGGGGAGGGGAGGGGGCTGCAGATGGGGAGGGGGGCTGTAGATGGGGAGGGGAGGGGGCTGCAGATAGGGATGGAGGGGGCTGCAGATGGGGAGGGGAGGGGGCTGCAGATGGGGGGAGGGGGGCTGCAGATGGGGGGAGGGGGCTGCAGATGGGGAGGGGGGCTGCAGATGGGGAGGGGAGGGGGCGGCAGATGGGGAGGGGAGGGGATCAAAATAAGATACTGATAAACTCATTCAAAATTGTAACGAAAAGAAATGGAATAGCCACTGAAAAGAGCTTTATTTAGAGAGGTGTTTTATTTAGAGATTTATTTAGAAAGGTACCCTGTGTTTGTAATCAGTAAATCTAGAATCATGTGACTATTAGCATGTAGACCTTTTTTCTTCAGAAGATATGATTTGACTGAAAGATACCTCTGTAAGTCCATGTTACAGAAGAGCTGAGTTACAGTTGGTTCTACCCCTCCCTCTTTCCCTCCTTTTCTCCCTCCCTCCCTCCCGTTTTTTGTTTTTTGAGACAAGGTCTCAGTGTAGCATGGATGGCCTGGAGTTCACTATGTAGACCAGGCTGGCCTTAAACTCACAGAAATCACCTGCCTCCTGAGCACTGTGATTAAAGGTGTGCAACACCGCACTAAACTGAAACTTTTTTCTTTTACACTCTTTTATTTTTTCATTTTTTAAAAATTAATTTCATAATAGAATTACATTCACTTTTCCTGTTTCCCTTCTTTCACACACACACACACACACACACACACACACACACACACACACCCAGTATCCCTCCGACCCCTCTGATGCCCCCACTCTCAGATGGATAGCCTTTCTTTTTTGATTATATATGTGTTTCTGTGTGTACACAAATACATAAACACGCCTGGTAAGGCTGGGTTTGTTGTGTGCGTGTGGTTTCAGGACTGCCTGCTTTGTGTTGGATCACCAATATGGGGCCTCTTTCTTACTGTTATGTTTAGTCCCATAAGTTTTTAAATATGCAGCATGATGGAATCTAGAAAAATCACGGAGAACATTAGTGCTGGTTGCAGTATGTAATGGTTTAACACTTCATAGTTTTGGACATAAGATGTTGGTAAGTGTCAGCCCAAAGAGCCTCCCTTATGAAACCTGACCCTGCTCTATTGCCGCAAAGGGTGGGACCTGGCTCTTTGTGTTGTATTGACTTCTGTTTATAGACTTTAAAAGCCTGAAGGGAAGGTTGCATTTGACTCCAGCATTCTGAGGGATATTCTGTGCCTGTTCAGTGCTCTGCCCGACAGTGAAGAGATCACCTGTCCCTGCTGAACTAATGGGACACGGGCAGAAGGAGTTCCTCTAAGCCCTGTGAGCCTTATCCAGAGGAGAGGTGTCTCTTGGCTGCTCCAGGCTGAATCCAGTGTCTGTGGGGACTTGGTAGACCACTTCCCTGTTGCCCCTTGGTCTTTTTTGTGTATGTACTTCAAGGACATCAAGCCTTTCTCTGAGGGAATATTAGTCCTTTTCATTTTACTTTTTAAGGGAAATCTCACATGGACTAGGGAAACAGCTTGTGGTAGAGTATCTGCCTAGCATGTGTGAAGCCCCGGGTTCTCTGCCTGGTTCTGTGGGAAGTAAACAGGCGATTGGCGTTCTCAGGCTTGATTGCACTGTGGCCTGCCTGCCGGTTGTGAATGGTGCCTGTCCTGCCATTCTTAGGGGGCTGGCACTTACCCCTTTTCTTGGGGTGAAACCAGCCAGGCCTTTGCTGGTGCTGGCTTTTGGACTGGAGGGAGAGACACAGACCGAACCCTCAGGACACTAATGGGCCACTGCTTGTCTCCCACCAGCATCACAGACAGTGCGGTGGAGCCCCTGAAGGCCGAGCTAGCTGAGCTGGAGCAGCAGATCAAAGACCAGCAGGACAAGATCTGTGCTGTGAAGGCCAACATCCTGAAGAACGAGGAGAAGATCCAGAAAATGGTGCATAGCATCAACCTGACGTCACGAAGGTGAATGGCCAGGCTTGCAGAGATGGAGCCGTCTTCCTCGTGATGGGAGAAGAAGCGGGAAAGCACAACTCTGAGCCCCAGTCTGCTGAGAAAATGAACTGCAGGTGGCTGGACCCAGCTGAATTCAGCTTTTGGTTTAGGCACTAAACTTATTAAAAGGCCGTGTTTTCTTACCTCCTTCCAGCTGCGGTACTTGCTACTTTGGTCTTCAGCTCGCCTTGTGGGAGGGCTTCTTTCTTTGTTTTCTGCTGCAGTCAGTTTAATCCTGTCCCTGAATTTTTTACTGGTAAGTTGTGTCATCCTTCTGGGGAAATGGCGGGTCTTTATTTCTGCTTCTGAGTCTTCCAGAAGGACTTCCTGCCAGCACCCAGTAAAGGGTGACTGTGTCCTTTTTAGTGGGTACTTTACAAACAGAACGAGGCCGGAAGTGATTAAATTGCATTTCCATTTCTACCTGAAAGGAGTCATGAAATGTCATGAAATGCCTGTGACCTTGTAAGGTGCCTGTCACTGGGCAGGGTTGTTGCCCTCTTATTATTGCACATGCTTCTTTCTGCAGTCCCCTCCTGGCCCTGCTGTCTGCATTTCTAGCCCATGAAGTTGATATGCTGAAAAAGGAGGATCCAGTCTGGCCGTTATTAAGTCTGGCATTGTCTGACGGGAAACTGTCACGGGCTGCCTCCTTGGCTTTCTTCAGCCTCCAGAGTACTCCCAATGGATAAGCAGTCCCCTAGGCCTCCTTAAGACCCTGTAGCATGAAGGACAGGCAGCAGCATCCTTTTCCTCTGTGTAGGTGTGTGCACTGAGAGTTGGGAGTGAGGAGAGACTGTAAAGAAGAGAGTACACCAAGAATTTATAGTTTGTGTTGGTTTCCCCTTTTTAAAGATCCTTTTTTTAAAACATAGGGTGTTTTTTTTTATGGTTTATATTCAGTTTTTCGCCTACATAAAATACTGTAAATACTTACAAGGTCTTGAATTATTGTATAAAGGATCTCAGTGTTAGGAGATGTTCTTACTGGCTTAAGGTCTGAGATCATCCTTACGTTTCTGAGTATTTATTATGTTCACTAAGGCAAGCCCTGGTAAGTGCAAAGACTACTGGAGCACATTCTGTTTCCTAAAGGCTTGCAGACATGATGCAGCTCGTGTTTCTCAGTCAGCTGAAGGCAGCAGCCCAGTTCTCAGCTGGGGGCCATCGGGACCTTGTGGAGACTCCCTTCAGCTGGTAGTCCTTCTCCTGGCACCACACTACTCTACCAACCAGATGCTTCTCAAGAGTTTGAGGAACAAAGGATTGTTCGTCAACCAGTCTTTTGTATGTTCATAATCTCTTGTCTACCAAATTGAATGACTTAGCCATAACCCTAAGTGGACCCTATGTAGCCGAAGTTAAGATATATATAAAACCTTTTATAAATTTGTATATATGAATAGAATTTTTATGTTGCAAAAATTACATACATTGTATGTGAGTAAATTTTATATGCTGTAGTCTATCAGATTGTATCATAAAGTTTTATTTTTCTTTTATACATACATCATTAAAATAATCACCTATTTTTCCTATAAGTGTATGGATTGTCAAGTTGATACAAAAAAATGTAAGCTTTTGGATTTTAATTTTCAAATGAATCCAGGGGAAATAGATTCTCATCCATACTGTGACACACTGTTTTTCCCATAGTGATTGACACTTTATGAGTCTGCTTATCCTCTGCTAAAAGGTTTAAGATCGCTTGTGACATTTCTGAAGGCCTGTATGTGTGACTCTATCTTGGGATATACAAATTAAGCTCTGACCATATTTTGAGAGAGTTCAGAAATGGAATTCTTAGTTGTTTCCCTACTGTGGTTTATAAGTTTTCTAGAAGTGTGGAGTCACACATTAGGGATTTGAGGTTACAGATTCAGCTGATGTTAATCTGAGCTTAGAGGAAATGTGTAGAAATAGCATGGGGTGCAGTGGGGAGATGGTCCAGCGGCTAAAGTATTCACTGCAAGTGTGAGGACCTGAATAAGGGACGCCCAGAACCCACATAAAACAGCCAGATGTGGTAGCTAGCTCACATCTGCAGTCCCAGAGCTCCTACAGCAAGATGAGAGGCAGAGACAGGGGATCCTCAGAGGATGGACCAGGCTGGTCTATGCAGCAGCAAACAAGACCCTGCCTCAGATGAGGTGGAAAGTGAGGGCTGACTTCCACATGTGTACCTGCACTCGTACACACACCCAGACACACAGCTACTTAAAACAGTAGCTCAGGGCGTTACAACGTTCATACTTTATACTTCAGTATTATTCATACTTATTTTCCTTTCAGTGATCAACTTTACAAAAAATAATAGTAAATATGTAAAGACAGAGGTACCCTCCCCTTTTGTGCCTCAAGTGCCAGTGAGAGTTAGGGGTGGGCAGGCATCTAGTCAGTGTTGACAAGTGGTTCGGTGATCCTAACTTGCTTTTCCAAGCTCAAATAAATCAACCAACTAAGTAAAAAGAAAAACTAGCTGTGGGTTTTAAGCATTAAACTGGTTCAAGTAATTTGGAAACTTCCTGTCAGTACTCCCTCCACGTAGGCCCTGCAGCCTGCAATGCTCTGGACAGAAGCATCGCTCCTGGGTGCCCACAGGCTGCTGCTCCCCAACCCACTCAGAAGACTCGCATGGGTGCCAGGTGCAGCAGGCTCTTTCTCCAAGAGAGCTCTCTCGTTGCCTGTAAAACTCAAGACCTCTTCATTCCTTATTTTTATTTTGAGACCTGTCAAGGCATCCATCTTGCTGTTAAAATACTTAGACTCCTTAACAGTAGGAAGGTTACAGTGTCTACAGAGCAAAGAGGCCTCTAGAGAGAGTGGACATGGCTCTCGTCACCTCCAGACCCTGCTTGCTTGTTACTCTCTTGACCAAGTGTGAACCCAGATTTGAATTCTTCTTCCTTCTGTCTGTAGTTTGTGATGACTGGCCTGTCTGTCCTCTGGACTGTTGTGTGTCTCAGCTCTGCCTTTCTGATGTCTTGTGCCTGTCCCTAACAAAGGGCTTTGCCTGGTATTTATTGAAAACAGGTATCCCCACAGAATTTAAGAAGGTGCTTTTTATGTTGTGTATGGTATTCTAGCAGCTTCCATTCCTAGGGCCAGTCAGGTATCTAATCCTTGAAACTACATAAACCATAGCTTCTGAACATCTCTCTTCTAACTATACCTTAATCCCCCCCACCTCCCGTGACATGAGAAGCAGAGCAAATTTTGCACAGATAAATGAAGCATTAAACTCATGACGAGGAGCTATGGCTCAGTGGTTAAGAGCATCTGCTGCTCTTGCAGAGGACTGGGTGCAGGTCCCAGAACCGACATGGTGACTTACAGCCATCAGTAACTCCTGTTCCAGGGGATCCCCTGTCTTCTTCTGAACTCCTTGGGCACACACATGCATATAGGCAAACACCCATACGCGTAAATTAAATCTTACAAAATTTAAACTTACGATAAAAAGGAAAACAAGGAGTGTATCTATACACCAAGGTCACAATTTTATATGTTTGTGAGTAAGGACATAGACAAAGTGGTTTATTTACTTATGTGTGGCATGGGTGTGTGTGGGGGTATATGCATGTGTTTGCATGTGCCCATGCCTATGTGCAGAGGCCAGAAAAAGCAGAAAAAGATGTTGGATGTTCCACACCTTGCCTTACCCTTTAATACAGAGTCTCACTAAACTTGGAACTCATCTTTTTTTTTTTTTTTTTTCCTTTTCCAGCTAGGCTGGCTGGCCAGCAAGACCATGTAATCCTCCTTCTTTCTCCCTTTTCATCCCTTAGCACTGGGGTTGGAGTCCTGTGTGACTGTGCTAGGCTTTTTATGTTGGTGCTGGGGATCCAAATTTAGCTCTTCACACTTGTATGCCAGGCACTCTATGTTGCATGAAGTCTGATAGGTCTTATGATAATAGGCCAGATATTAGGGTAAATACCAAAAGATCAGAGAGACAAAGGAACAAACCACTGCCACTTCTCACCTCGCCAACCCCATGAATCCTCTCACTGAATGTCTCTGACTCCTCAGCTGAAAGGGGTCCAGCTGAAAAGCACTCCTCAGCCAAAAAAGGCTTTAGTTCCCGTCTCCTCACACCTTATATACTCCTCTCTGCCCAGCCATATTACTTCCTTCCTAGTGCTGGGATTAAAGGTGTGTGTGCTTCCCAAATACTGGTAGCAAAGGCATGAGATCTCAAGGGCTGGGATAAAGCCATATGATTCCCAAGTACTGGGATTAAAGTTGTGTGCCACCACTGCCTGGCTCTGTTTCTCTCCTAGACTGAATCAATCTCTCTTTTGTTGTTATTGTTTTGTTTTGTTTTGTTTTTTTGAGGGAGGGTTTTTCTGTGTAGCTTTATGCCTTTCCTGGAACTCACTCTATAGTCCAGGCTGGCCTTGAACTCAGAGAGATCCGCCTGGCTCTGCCTCCCGAGTGCTGGGATTAAAGGTGTGCACCACCACCACCAACAACAACAACAACAACAACAACAACAACAACAACAACAACAACAACAACAACGCATGGCTGATTGAATCAATCTCATGTAGTCCAGGGTGGCTTTGAACTCACAGAGATCCACATGGATCTCTGCCTCTCGGGTGCTAGGATTGAAGGTGTGTGCCATTAATGGAACCTATTGGGGTCCAGCCTTTATGGTCTCCTTCCCAGGGGTCCAGAAGAGATTCTGCCAACAGCAAGAATAATCTGAGGGAGTGAATCTAAGTACACAAGCTCTACAGTCCATTCACTTTATTCCCCTGAAACAAGATTCTATCTACACAGCTTCAATTCTGTACTCATACTTAGCTCCTCTCTGTCCCTTCTCCTCCTGTCCTCTCACCTTTGTTCTTCTCCATCCTCATTCCTTCCCATTCCTCTTCCTGCCATCTGGCAGGGTAGGGTGACTCTGCTTGGAGCTAGGAAGCCTGCTTTGCTTCCTAGCTGGTATGCCTAAAACCCTTTTGTTCTGAGTCAATTGCCTGAGGGTCTGAACTTAATTTGCACAAGAAACAAAGCTATGCACCTAATATCTGCCTATCAGGCAGTGTCTCCATAAGGGTGTTTACCTTTATTCTGGAGACCTGTGGTTGGTCTGAAAGGCTTACTCTTGTCTGCAGTTTGGCTTTGGATGCTTGAGAGGTATTTTAGATAAAATACACTATTAGAAGATCTTTGGACGTATGAGAACACACATGAAATTCATATCAGGAAACAGCTGACATATTAAAAGCTGAATAACACCAAATACTCCTTGAGATTTGGCTTTTCCAAAGGACATTTTTCTTATAATTTCCTTGGCTTGTTGCCAGGTTATAGAAAAATCCTTTTTCATTTTTTTTTTTTTTTGAAATTCTGAGGCATCCAGCATATTTTTTATCAATAGTTGATCAATCTCATCATTACCTTGTGCTAGAGGGCCTGGCAGACCCATGTGGGATTGGATGTGAGTTATATATAAGCAAGATTCCTATTCCTGATTATTTTATGTAACTGAATAAATAGAGTTAATTCTGACTCATCAGGGATAAATCCAGCAGTTTCAATGTGTAAGACAACTCTTTCTGCATACTGAGAGTCAGTAACTGTTGAGAGATTCCCTAAAATCAATTAATACCATAAGAATGTCATATAATTCTGATTTTTGGACAGAATTATAAGGATTTTGAACCACTTTACTTAAATTTTCTGATTTGTAATCTGCCTTTTCTTTTTGGTTTGCATCAGTATAAAATGTACAAGCTCTAGATATGGGTGTTCCCTGTAAAATATGAGGCAGGATCCAGTTAGTTCTCTTTATAAATTGAATTCTTTTTCTTTTGGAATATTTGTTGTTAATCTCTCCCAAAAGATTACTGCAAGCTCTTTGCCAAGGTTCACTTTCTGCTCATAATTTGTCAATTTCATCATTAGTAAAAGGTACTCTAATTTCTGCTGGGTCTCTTCCTGCTAATTGACAAAGTCTCAATTTCCTTTTAGAATCAACTCAGAGATCTCTTCCACAATAAGTTTTTAATTTTTACTCTGTTTATGTGGTAAAAAGATCCATTCTAAGATAATGACTTCTCTCTGCATTAAAATTCCTGTAGGAGAATGCTTATAGGGTAAAATAACCAAAATGCAATCAAGCTTTGGATCCAAATGATGCATCCTGTATTTTCTTTTCCACCAAAGCCAATTCTCTCTCAGTGATAATACTCTTGGACTGTTTAAGTCCTTGTCACCTTCTAAGGTGTTGAACTGATTTCTCACTTCATCATTTTTTTTTTTAACCCATAAATAGGAAATGTCTCTTAGCAATCTTTGAAAGTCATTAAGAATCTGCAATTGCTGGGCAGTGGTGGTACACACCTTTAATCCCAGCACTCAGGAGGCAGAGCCAGGTGGATCTCTGTGAGTCTGAGGCCAGCCTGGCCTACAGAGTGAGATCCAGGAAATGCACAAAGCCACACAGAGAAACCCTATCTCTAAAAACAAAAAACAAACAAACAAAAAAAGAATCTGTAATCATTCTCTCCTAATTTGCACCTTTTGGCATGTAATATTTTGTAGACCTATTTTATATCCTAAATAATTAATAGAATCTCCTCTTTGTATTTTTTGTAATCCCCAACAAGACAAAATTTTCTTTATTTCTCCAAACATTCTTTCTAAAGTATCTACATTTGAATCAGCTAGTAAAATGTTGTCTATGTAATGGTACATTATAGATTGAGGAAATTGTTTATGTATTACTTCCAATGGCTGTTGTACAAAATATTGGCACAGGGTTGGGCTATTTAACATTTCCTGTGGGAGAATCTTCCATTATCTCTTAACAGGCTGAGAATTATTATAAGTAGGCACTGTGAAGTCAAATTTTTCTCTGTCTTTTTCTTGTAAGGGTATTGAAAAGAAACAGTCTTTTAAAAGAGACAAAACTTCTGTTTTAAAAATGTTTCCCATTTTTTTAATGTGAGGTGGAGAAACTTTCCTTTAACTAATTTGTCCCTTTAAGAAATCCCAGTTAACTTACCAAATTGACAGTGACAATTCAGATGACAGTGTGGCAGCATCCGGAGACAGGAGCCCAGAGAACGCCAAAGGGAAGAAACTAGTGCCAGCCGCACGCACGCACGCGGGGACTTGCGAAAGCAGCTAACTCCTGTGGTGTCCGGAGCCCCAAACCTATGGAGTTTGCCGTAACTCTACCACTGAGCTGTCTCCTCAGCGCTCGAAAGTAGGCATGTGATAGGATTGAAGTAACTGGAGGCGACTTAATTTGGTTTTTAAAATTCCCCCCATGCACTCAGGTTCAGCGTCTATCAGTGCAGATTGAGTGCATGGATGTTAGGCCTGTCCTGCAAGCGGGAGAGCCAAAGATTCAAGGAGTGATAGAGAATGGTTCATAGCCATTGCGGTGCTGGTTAGGTAAAAATAGAGAAGTGGCATAATAAAGAAGACATGTTAATATGACATCGACATGTGTGTGTCCTACAAGTCAAAGGTAACTCTAGAACAACAGTGTGGGAGGCAGCCAGCTCACAGGGGTCTCGGGGAGCGGGAGGGGAACAGGTCCCTGGAAGAGAGTAGAAGTTGTGATTCCACATAGAGCTAAGAAAATAGGATTCCATCTCGAACTGTCCTTGTCGCCCTGCTAGCCGGAAGGGGTCTCAGCTGGGAGGAGGACAGTGCCCAGCATGAAGCCATGAAAGCATAGCCTCTTCTCTTAGGAGACTAAGAATAAGTCGGAATTAATGAGCATAGAACTGAGAGTCATCTCAAGGGCAAAGGGCACAGTGGCCCGGACCACCACCCCACCCCCTCCAGGCTGTCAGCAGGCTGCTCTGGGTCCCCTGTCTTTGAGCCCTCAAGCTGGGATTTAAACTAAACAGATTTCCTATAGGAAATGCACACACAATAACGCTCTGCTAAAGCTACTTTTATGGATATTTCCCCTCAGAAATATTTCTCTCTGGAAAAATAAATTCACAGGATGTAATTAAAGCCATTATGTGTGTATGTTGGCTGAGCCTGTTCCTAAGTACTTCACCAAACAGGCCACCAAATCAAGAAGTGAAGGCAGGCTTTGTTCCTGTCTATCAACAATGATATTTATTAATTTGCAACGCAGGGTGTTTTGAGCCTTTATGGCTTCAGAAATAGCCTTCTGCTGGTTCCCTGCCCAAGGTAGTGCCGTAGATTCTGACCCCAACGTGACCTCTGCAGGAACCTCAGCTTCCACAACACCCCCTTTGTGCTTGTGCCCTTTGGTTTGGGGCCTATGAGGAAATAAATTCTAAGTGTGAGAATAACTTCTGAAAGGAAAGGTCCCCCCAACAGTGCTTTTGGGTAACACAGCTAAGAGCAGTTACACGCTGTGACTTCTTTGCCTTCTCCTGTCTTCCAAGTCCTTTAGGGGAGCCTTTTGTATACCCTCTGTCCTGGTTGGGGATCCAGCTGGACTTGCTCCTGATCCAGAGGGAAATCAGAGTGTTGCTTTCTGAGACAGTGTGAGCAGGCGGTGAAAAACTCTCCTTTAGTTGCTGAGTGAGGAGCTGGTGACCCGTTGGTGAGGCCCCAGAGCAGATCCACAGTTTTTGAACTAGTGGCAAGATGGCACTTTATGGGGGCATGTGACAAAGCAAAACCACCCACTGCATGGCCAGGAAGTAAAAGAGAATGAGGAAGGTCTGGGCCCCACAATCTGATGGGACATTCCCAGTCATCCCAGTTTCTGACATTAGGCTTCTCCTTCTAAGGGTTCTACCAACTTCTAATAGCCCCACAGACTGGGGGCCAGGCCTTTAATATCTGTGTCTTTGGGGAATAAACTGTACTAGGAGTCTACCCTACTCCAAGTGACTTCATTCTGAGGTTCTTCATTGGCATTTGCCAAGACCCTTGGTGTAGCTGCCTTGCATGCACAGGGCCAGTTCTCTTTGAGGCCACTCTTCAGCGCTCTACACTGGTCCGCAGGTCCCGCATTTCTGGATCTTGTTGGCTCTGGCTGTTGAGTGACATTGATCCACTTGTCCCCATAAGCCCAGGCAAGTTCCCCTGAGAGAAACACACCCTCATCCCAGCAGAGGGAGAGGTGAGTGTCTGCAGGAGATAGCTTCTGGGGCAGCTGTGAGGTGGGGTGATAAATGCCAGCAATCACATGGGTGGAGCAGGGCTGGGAGTCAGGGCCCTGGGGGTCAGATGGGATACCCGGTGAGCTGGAGAAAGAGCTCCTGGGATGGTGTGAGGAGGCAAAGAAGCCACATCTGTGTGTGTACAATGGGAGGTGGGGGTGGGGTAGGTAGCTGGGCTTCCCTAATGAAGGGCCTCAGATGTCTGCCAAAGGGGCACAAAGCTGGCCTTCAGGGATCATTAGCGGGTTTATGAG
This sequence comes from Peromyscus leucopus, assembly GCF_004664715.2. Lineage (NCBI taxonomy): Eukaryota > Metazoa > Chordata > Mammalia > Rodentia > Cricetidae > Peromyscus > Peromyscus leucopus. The sequence continues at coordinate 8,288,274 of NC_051074.1, forward strand.
TCCAAATGATAGAAGCCATGTTTTATGGGAGGAGAATGTTACCCGGCAGTGAGGAGCACATAGTGAAGGGCAGAGTCCAGGCTGCAGACAGGGGCTGCAGTCCCAGCTTAGCCTGGTTGTGAAACTATAGTCCTGTGTTCTGGAGGCCCTCTGTCCTGGACTAACTTCCTGATCTGGGATGGGAGTCACTCTTGGATCCTCTCTGTCGGTCTGAGTTACTTCTCCTCTGGTCCTCTCCCACTTCAGGCTGAGGTTTTTTTCAGCTCAAAAGCTCCCACAGTTCCAGGACACAGTAGGCACCACACACAGGCAAGTGTTGTCTCTGCACTCCTGCCTACGACTGTCCAGGGAGCTCTTCCAAACTCCACTCAGAGGAAGCCAGGATTCCTCACTGCAGAAGAGAATTTCAGTGTGAGTCAGGACAAAGCAAACCCTGTGTTTATTTAGAAAAAGCTTTCTCGAAGATCTAAGCATGGGGATTAAGAGCTGACGATTGGGATGGAGAGATGGCTGAGAGGAGAAGAGTGCTCGCTGCTTTTTCAGGGGACCTGAGTTTGGTTCCCAAGCAACTGGATCAGGTGGCTTACAAGCACCTGTAACTCCATCTCCAAGGGAACCAACACTGGAACCTCTTCTGGCTTCCTTGGGCACTGAATGTATATGGCATATACAAACAGACATCCACCATCTCAAAAGGAAGGGAAACATGTAAGAGAACAACAGTCACAGTCTGGAATGGGCACAGGCTTCTCACAGGAGAGCCGTATTCCGTGTGTCAACTGTGGACAGATTGTGACTTTTGAAATTAAATTGTTCAAAGGGTTTAAATATTAATTAAAAAAATGTTTTAGCTAGGTGTGGTGGCTCATACCTGTGATCTCAGCACTTGAGAGACCAGGGCAGGAGATTTGCCATGAGCCTGAGACCATCAGAAAGAAGGGAGGGGAGGGAAGGGAAGGAGGGAGAGCTTTTGAATTGATTGATTGACTGATTTCACAAACTCCTATGCTGGGTTCTGAAGCCTTGGCACCGAAAGGGCAGCTACTGGATGTCCCCCAGGAAAAGGTGAGTTCAGATCATTTATTGGAAGCTGTATGTACAGGTGCACATTTCCTGGCATTTGCTCATCTTTTCTATCATTTGGAACAGGGCTACAGGCAAGGGCAGAGAGAAGCTGAGAATTTTTCTCTTCCAGATTTTGCTGGTTCCTGGCCCTTCAGTAAAGCAGTGAGCAATGAGCTTGGTTCAGGTAGCAGAGGACCTGATCACTCAGCTTTGGACCTGTGACACTGGCTGCAGGGCCGCCACCTTTGAAGGCAAAGAATTGTTGTGATTTGAGTACCTAGAGCTTTGAGTTTCTAGCTTTGAAAGGCTGGGACCACAGAGCTCTAGGTATCAGGGCTTGAACGCTAAGCTCTGAGGTTTGGAAGCCTGGCTTGCGAGTTTCAGGTGTGTAGGTCTGTCAGCACTGAGGGAGCTACCTCTGTGATTTTTATTTGAAGAGAGTAAAATGCCCCTCAGCCAAGTGTTATGAAAGGAACATCCACAGGGGCTGCCCATATAGCTCTGAAATTGTCTGTATCTGTTGGTATAAGGCACTCATGGAATTTTGGGTCACTACCCAAATTTGGGTTACCACCCCAATGAAGTGGCACTCACCGCCAGCTACAGTGACAGGGAGGGAACTGATGTGTGGAGGAATTGCCTCATTTGGGATCCACCAGCAGGATGTGGACTCTGCCTCCCAGAGCTTTGCAACTTGGCTCTGGGGCTTGGGTAGCAATGTCTACGGAGCAAGCAGGGAAAGGAGAAGATGTTTATGGGGCAAAGCCCAAGTCTTCTGGACTCACTGGTGAGATCTCAAGAATCTTCCTGCCTCCACCAAGGACGGAGAGTTGCAAACATGGTTCTTCAGAAGAGTGGATAAGGCTTGCTGGGAACAGGTGCCCCCCAATACTGCCCTAGGCTCAGGACCAGGAGAGATGTCCATTTCAGGCCCCCATTGATTCAGTCTACTGCCCAGTTCTCAGAGGTAGCTAGCTACAGGGCATGAGCTGTGGAGGGTCAGCACACCTGATGGGGTAGGGGCAGCTTCCTACCCTATATACAACTGGGGACTCAGCCTGGTAGCCCCATGTTCCTGCTGTGTTTTGGGAAGGCCCTCTAGCAGCCTGCAGTGGGAAAAGGCTGAGATGGGATGAGGGGCGCCTGAGCCTGAGGTATCCTGGCTCCCTGCTGGATTCCTTTCTGGGTAGGTCTTCTAAGCTCAGAAAACCTGGAAGAACTGGGATTTTGTAGGGGAGAATATATACTATTCCTTTACACTATATGAATATATGTTGCTGTTATTGGTTTAATAAAGAAGCTTATTGACCAATAGCTGGACAGGATAAGGTTAGGCAGGAGAACCAGACTAAGGACATTGGGAAGAAGAAGGGTGGAGCCAGAGGAGTCTCGAGAGATGCAGAAAGAAGCAAGATGAACGAGTCATGTTGAAAGATGGTACCACCATGTGGCAGAAGGTAGATAAGAAATATGTTAATTTAAAATGTAAGAGTTATCTAGTAACAAGCCTGAGCCATTGGCCAAGCATTTATAATTAATAAGTCTCTGTGCGTTTATTTTTGAAGCATTTTTGTCCTGATGACAAAAACTCTGTCTACAGGGAAGATATGTGGGACTAGGTTTTCTTTGAGTAAAGAGGCCTGACCTAGTTAGCTGCAGGCTCTGAAGTCTTGAGTACAGCTACAGCACTAATCAGGCTCCTGACCTTGGGGTCCTGACCTTGGGGGTAATGGTAGAGTGTGGGTTCAATGAGAATGGGGCCTTCTATTTGCCTTACTCCAGGTACTGAGAATGCTGCCATGTGCTTTGGGAATGGGAGAGACCACCTTCCCTTCATGAACCAAGGACTGCTTGTCTCTTTCCAAGAGCAGATGGCCTCTCTGGGGAAGCAGCAGAGGCAGGTGAGGGGCATGAAGGTGCAGGAGTAAGGCTCTGCTCAGGCCACATCACCTACACACAAAGGCCGTGAGAAAATAGGACAGCTACCTGGGCTCCTTGCGACTAGGGAAGTGGCACAGCTGAAGTTGGCTGCATGCCTAGTCCCCAGAGCCTTTGACAACCTGACCAGGCAAGACCCACCTAACCAAAATCTTATTTTATTTTAAAGATTTTTCATGCAATGTATTTTGATCATATTCTTTCTCCTCCCCCAACTTCCCAGATCCTTCCACTGACCCAACTTCAGATTCTTTCTCCCTCCCTTCCCCACACCTTAAACCAAAACAACAACAAAATAGTACACACAAAACAAAACCAAACCATACAGTCCAGAATCTCTTTTAAAAAAATTGCACTGGGTCAGTGACTTTAATCCCATCACTTTGGGAGGCAGAGGCAGGCTGATCTCTGTGAGTTCAAGGCCAGTATGGTCTACACAATGAGTTCCAGAACAGCCAGGGCTATATAGTAAGACCCTGTCTCGAAAAAAAAAAAAACCCAAAAACTGATGAAAAATTAGCCATTTTAACCTTTTTTTAAAGTTATGACTATAAGTAAACACGATATAATCAATCCCAAACCTTTTCATCTTTCCAAACTGATATTGTTCCCATTAAAATACTAACTTCAGGGGCTGGAGAGATGAATTCGTGGAGGAGCAGAGTTCAGTTCCCAGCTCACCACTGCCTCTAACTCTAGCTCCAGGTTTTCTAATTCCCTGCACACACAGGATGCTCACAGCATGCACACACATACTTTAAATAAATATAAAAACAATCTTGCCCGGTATGGTGGTGCACTTTCCCAGCACCTGAGAGGCAGAGGCAGGTGGATCTCTATGAGTTCAAGGCAAGACTGGTCTACATAGTGAGTTCTAGGCCAGCCAAGGGCTACATAGTAAGACCCTGTCTCTACCCTTAACCCCCAAATCTTTAAAATGTATTCACTTCCTATTTCTCCTGAGGTAGGATAGAAAGGGAGACTATTAGGTTGTGAGAAGGAAGAGGAGCCCCCTCACCCAGGAATTTGGTTGAAGTCTCTTATCTACAGAGAAGCAGGAATTCCGGCACAATTAACTGCTCAAGACCTTTCTCCCTCCTCAGCTATAAATCTGCAATTTTCTAGGACTTTCATCAGAAACTTTATTTACAGGAAAAGGACATGTACAAAACTCCTTATGCAGCCAGTGGCTCCTGGTTTTACCTTATCAGATTATAATTCCATCCAAGGCATGTCTGAAGCCACCCTATAATCTCAGAATACACATGTACAATATGCAAGCATCCTTCTGAGATCTAAGTTGAGAGCCATCAAAATAGTGTATATAGCGAGTGCTAAGATTGTGACTCCTTGAGGATCTACATGTGGGTATATCTTTCTTAATATTCTCTTCTATGTCTTGTGGTTGAAGTCTATGTTAAAATATCTTCAATAAAACCTCAAATTTGATTTTACTAGTTCTAAAATTCTTGTCTGAGTCAAAGCCATAAATCCAGTTTGGCCTGTGTTACAGTCTCTAGGATGACAGCACGGAGTTTTATCTGTCCCCTCACCACTGATACTCCCTCTTCTGGAAACAGCCTGCAATCCACTATACCATTCCTATGAAGTTGATTCCTTTAGTGACCTCCATGAATGGAATCATGCACCATTTGTCCTTTATAAGTGGCTTATTTCACTGAGCATAGTGTCCTCTGGGGTTGTCCATGCTGTGACCTGGGACAGAGACTTTTGAAGGCTGTATGGATGGTCCACAGCGCCACATGTTGATGTGTATTTATCCATCTGTGCACATCTGGGTGGTTTAACACTTGGGGCATCCCAGCTGGAGATTTGCAGTTGTGGAGTGGAGCCATAAGGCTGGGCCACCTGGCTCTTTGCCTTGCAGCGTCATTGGTGTCACCTGTCCCTCACGCCAGCGGTGCTCTCTGCTGTTATCAAGTCCAAACACCACTGCAGCAATCTCTTCTCTGTGCCCTCAACACCCTCAACGCCCGTGGCTCTGTTCCAGGTTGCCCCAGCCAGCTCCACAGACCTGAGCAACTGAGCCAGTCGGGCACGAGGCTATGTTGGGTACCTATGGGTTGCTAGCTCTCAGCTCGTGTGCCATGACCACACAAAGATGCAGTCAAGTCACAGCCACGGTGTTGGGAAATGACCCGTCGGCGTCCATGCTTAAGAGCTGTTGAGAATGTGGTGCACACGGCGTGTCCGGTGTAAAATCGGAGTGCTTGAGGAAAGCCACTAGGTCCACATGCCTTGCCAGGCTACAAACACCGCTGGCTGCATGGAGACATTCTGGGCTGCATTCATCTAACACCACTTTACAAGTCACTGACTCAGAAGGGACCGTCTGGAGCCGCACTGCAAGGACAGGAGGCGCGGCCGTAGACGGCCACGCCCACGTCCCGCCTTTTCCGTGGGCGGGGACAGAACCTGCCAACCAGGAGTTCCCGAGGCATGCAAATAAGCCTCCGCCCCCAGGGGAAAGGCGTTTCCCCAGACTTCCTGCTTCCTCCGTAGGCGCCCCTGCAGAGTTTTGCCTTCCTCACTGACCGGCGGCGCTCAAGTCCGTTTGCTAGGCCGGAAGTGGAGACCCAAGCGCCCTACCGGCAGGGCCGGAAGTGCGATAGGGAGGTGCGAACTGGCCGGAAGCCGAGCTCCGGACACGCCCACCTGCCGGAAGCGCCGGAGGTGTATCTCAAACAGGGTTGCTGTTTGACAGGACCGCTGCGTAGGCGGACTGACGGACGGACGGACGGGCGGTGTGGTCAGCGCGGAGGCTGAGGGCCGGAGTCGGCATGGCGGAGGGCGGGAGCCCCGAAGGGAGGGCTGGCCCAGGGCCCGCAGGTAACGTGAGCGGCGTGGGGTGGTGGTGGTGGTGGTGGGGCTGCGTCTCGGGTCCAGTCAGAGTGGCCCTCGGTTCGTCCCGGCCCTGTGTCCTCCGTCCCCGTCGGCCAGGTCCGCGGAGCCGCACCCCGGGTCAGTAAGTGGGCGTCAGGCTTCGCGGGGCCCAGGGCGCGACCCCCGCTCCCGGCCTCTCGTGGACAACCCTCCCGCGGTTTTTGTTTTTTTCCCCCAAGGTGGAGTTACAAGGCCAGGTGGAGTTGGCCTTGAAACTGCCACCCTGTTAGCCGATCCTAGTCTGCGATGACCCCGGCTGTGCCATGGGGCACGGATCCTCTTCCAGGTCTGAGCGCACTGGTCGGGAAAGGTCCTCAGCGGTCGGCCCTCTGTAGGGCAGGCTCCTTTTCCTCACCCTGTCCGTCAGTCAGCGCATGACCGAGATGGTGCATGGTAGCCCCTGGCCCCCCACCCCCACCCTTTAACAACCGCGCTGTCCCCAGCCAGCCTGCCAGTGACACAGCGCTTACAGCGGCGCTTGACCCACCTGCAGAGAAAGGCGGACGATGGCCACTTGGCTTAGCATCTCCGCTTCGCAGTGCTGCTACTGTGAGGCTGAGAATTCCCAGGAGAAGGAATTTCTGGTACGAAGTCTCCCACTGGACTGGGGTCTTTCTGAGACTGCCATGTGTGTCGTAGGTAACTTGCTGTGTCCGTCTCTGGTTTTGGAGAGACACTTGTTTTGTTCAAGGAACTCTCTTAGGTATCCAAAACCTCAGAAGGCCACACTCATGACAAACTCTTTTGTCGTTCCTCCCTCCATCTGGTCAACCAACTTCATTGATGGTCTACTGTTGGCTTAGCTCACCTGGGACTATCAGGGTGACCTGAAAAGGCTAGACAAAACACCAAGAACTTTGGTTTGGCATTGACTTTGTTCCCAGGGACAGACAGGATCTGTGAGTGGACTCCCCTGTCACGCAGGAGTGTGAGATGGGTAAAAGCAGTTATTTCTTCGTGTAGAGAAGGGTCCTGTGGAAGAAAGAGTGGTTTTGGCCTCCTGCCCTCTCCTTTCAGTACCTGTTTTGTTAGTGTGTTTCCTGCCTGCGGTGGAGGGACAGGTCCTGAGTGCTGTCTTGGGGGTAGTTGTGTTGTTATTGGATTAGATGATCAGACAAACACAAACTCTATGTGGCCTTTGACTCTAGAATTGGGGGACATTCTGAAGGTGCCTTGGCCCAGGCTGGTAGTGCTGAAGAAGGGTGAGCAAAGGGAGGTCCAAAGACCTGATCAAGTCCTCTGGTGCCCACTTGCTGAATCTTCCCCAACTTTGGCTTTGAACTTTGATACCCATTGGTAGCTGCATTGTACTTGCAATGGAGGGTTATGATTGAAGGAGGCCCTGGATAGGGCCTTCAAGAGTGGTTTCTAGGCTGGGCAGCGGTGGCACAAGCCTTTAATCCCAGCACTCGGGAGGCAGAGCCAGGAGGATCTCTCTGAGTTTGAGGCCAGCCTGGTCTACAGAGATCCAGGACAGGCACCAAAATTACACAGAGAAACCCTGTTTCGGGAAAAAAAAAGTGGTTTCTTGCCCCATTCAGTGGACTTTCAGATCCTGGAGGGCAAGGACATTTACTCATCACTACGCTGTAGCTTTAGGAGAGTCTTGTATTCAGCAGAGACTCAAAGGACATTTTATTTGAATATGAAAACAACTTCAATATCTAGAAGAAGCCTGCTTTTGAAGGGATGTGCTTGGTCACATGCTAGGACACCATCCCAGGGTGGGAGGCTTGTATCTCAGCAGTTAGGATTTCTGCTATTTTTATAACATCTGTTGGTGCAATTGTTTTATAAAGCTTTTCAATCCCCTGGAGTTAAGTTTGGGCTGTGATATGAGCAAAGATGCAAGTGTTTCCAAGAAGGTGATTAATTATGTAAATACTCTCCGTTGACTACATCTCTCTCCACTTTTGATGCCTTGTTTTGTTGTTGTTATTTGTTTTTGTTGTTATTTAGTTTGGTGAGAGTTTTGTTATCTAGTATGGTAGAGGTTTTTTTTTTTTTTTTTTTTTTTTTTCATGCCATTATTCTTTTGTTTGTTTTCTGTTTTTCAAAGACAGGGTTTCTTTGGCTGTCCTGGATCTCACTCTGTAGACCAGGCTGACCCGCCTGGCTCTGCCTCCCAAGTGCTGGGATTATAGGTGTATGCCACCACTGCCCTGCCCATTATTCTTACTAAAACAAAAAGCAATTTCCCTTATGTATATTTACAAATAAATTTTGGAATAATTTTGATATATCCATTATCAAATTTCTGAAGAGACAGGCTACACTTGATTTATAGGTAACCTTGAGAATTTCTCTAATATTGAATCTTCTCATTCTAGTACATGGTATGTTTGGTTTTTCTATTTAATCCGTTCCATTTTTTTCTCATATAGGCTGGATTTGTATTTGTCCATATATCTTTTAGTTTTCTACTTTACTGAGGTATAATTTTTTTCTGTGTGTGTGTGCACACATGTATATGTGGAGGTCAGAGGTCAACAGTTAGTGTTATCCTCACTCTGCACCTTATTTTTGAGACAAGGTCTCTCACTGCACATGGAGTTTACAGATTTGGATTTAGCTAGGCTGGCTGCTAGCCAGCCCGGGGATCCACAACCCTGTCTCTGCCTCCCCTACCCCCAGTAGAACTGTGGGCATGTGCAAATGGTCTTGGCTTTTTATACGAGTGTTGGGGATCTGACCTTAAGGGCGTGTGTTTGCATGGCAAGTACTACCAATTGAGACATCTCCCCATCCTCTTGAAGTGTAATTTTTATACAAAATGTGTGCCTTTGAGATTTAATTCCTTTTCATTGCTATCCTAAGATAGGATAACTGTAAAGAAAAGAGATTGATTTAGTTCAGTCTTAGAGGCTGGATATCATGGTGCAGGTTCTGATATAGGCCCCTCACCTGACCTGTGGCACCTCGAGGCAGACAGCAGTGGGAGAACTGTGATCTCCAGGCTAACCAGGAAGCCAGAGACTAGGTGGGACTGGTCTCAAGCTCTTATAATAACCCTCCGATAAGAACTAGCTAGGATTCCAGAAGAAATTCTTCAGTCCCGCAGGAAGACACTTTCCCACTGACTCTGTGACCTTGTGATGCCACACTGGTTGATGGTCTTTGTTGTCTCCCAGCACTAGCATTCTGGGGACCACGCCTCTAACACATGGACCTCTGTGGATACAGTAGTACTCTGATGAATTGTTTCTTATCTAGATACCCTTGTTGCTATTTCTCGGAGCAGCATGGTAGGGAACTCACCTTCCTTCCAGGTAATAACCCTTGTTTGGTCCTTGGCTTTTGGCTAACCAGCTGTAGTAAAGGAGATGGCTACCATTCTCCTTTCAGATGCCCAAATTTAGAGGTGTTCGTACATACTTGGGATAAATTAGAGTAGTTACAGGCTAGATTTTTTGGGGCATAATATTTTCGATTTTAATTTGGTAGTACTTTAGGATCTTCTATGTTATGAAGTACTGTGGCTCATTGTTCCATTGTTCCCTAATCCATCACATTTTTTTCTTTTCAGAAAAAAATTCTTATCAGGCTTGGTGCCAATTTGATAAGGGGACGTTTACAGCTTGCTCTTTCTTATGAATTATCTTCTGGGGATTTGGAAGTTCCTGTGTGGCCAGGCAGGAAGAGCTACTGCAGAAGGCATCCCATTTGCTTGGCCTTGCTAACGTTTCCCACGCTGATAGGAGCCCCTCTCTCCAGTGCAGGTCCTAATCTGAAGGAGTGGCTGAGGGAGCAGTTCTGTGACCACCCACTAGAGCACTGTGAAGATACAAGGCTCCATGATGCAGCCTATGTAGGGGACCTCCAGACCCTCAGGAACCTGTTGCAAGAAGAGAGCTACCGGAGGTGAGCATCCCTGCAGGGGCTGGAAACAGGATCGGCCTGTGGGTCTTCAGGAGGCTGGAATTGGTGGTTTGGATTGCAGGTTAAGACTGACGCTATGGGAGTACATTGACTTCAGAGGAGGACAGAAGGAAGAATTATTGGTGGCCAGATACTGTGGGCAGGGGTCCCTGGGTCCAAGTCTGGCCCTCTGATTGACATTTGTGTTTTCTGGCAACTTGTTCTAGCTGGGCATTAGTTTCCTCAGTGTTTTTCTTGAAGACAATGTTATTTATTTTAATTGTGTGTATATGAGTGGGTGGGTGGGTATGTACATGTAATTATAGGTGGCCACAGAGGCCTGAAGAGGTCATTGTTGGAACTGGGGATACAGGTGATTGTGAGCTACCTGATGTGGGTGCTGGGAATTGAGCTCAGGTCCTCTGGGAGAGTGGCACATGCCCTTAACCATTGAGCCATCTCTCCGGCCCTTTTCCTATGACTCTTTATCCTGAGTAATTCTTTTTCTATAGCCACTTTATTGACATTCATTTGATGTTTTCTTTTTCACTTCTCAGGACTGTAGTGATCAGCCAGAGGCCAGCTGACTTCCCACTATAGGGATATGGTGGCTGCCACATCCTTTGTTTTCTTTTCCTGGCTTCTTGCCTCTTGATTACAAAATCCTTCTGGTTACTGAGTCCTGGCTCTTCTGTTAGAGCAGAGAGTCTTGCTGTGTCTCCCTGTGCGGGATGCTGGGAGAGCACCCATCATTCTCTCTGGAGATCCCTTGAGTATGTTGTGTGAATGACGTCTTAACTAGATATTGAATACAACGGACACTGGCACTTTATCCTTCTGTGTTTCTACTTTGCCTTGAGTGGATGCCATTAATGGAACTCCCTGTAGGAGACCTACACTGCTGCTTTTGTGTAGACAATTCCCAAGCAAAGGATTCCTGACCAGCCAGGAGTGTGTTCCTTTCTTATCCTTCTAATGTCTTAGCATTATTTCATAGAGCACACGTCAGTATTTAAAAGCCAAAACACTAGAGGGCTAGAGAGATGACCTAGCAGTTAAGAGCACTTGTTGCTCTCACAGAGGACCCAGATTCAATTCCCAGCACTCACACAAGACGTCCTCTTCTGACTTCTGCAGGCACCAAGCACGTATGTGGTACAAAGACTGTGTGCAGGCAAAACATTCATATATGCAATAAATGCATAAAATGAATAAATCTAATAAAAGCAAACACAGAAATTAAATTTGTTTAATGTGTCAAACCCCTAAAAGACTTAAGTACACAGATATAGCAGTAGAATGAAAGAGTTCAGTGAAGTTCCTAATGTGCTCCCCTGTCCCTCTCCCTGTCCCCTCTTCTCTCTTCTTTCTTCCCTTTTTCTCTTTTTTCCCCACTTCTTCCTCCCCACTTGGCCCTTATGTAGCTTTGTAGCCCAAGCTGACCTTGAACTGCTGATCCTTCTGTCTCTGCCTCCAGCTCCTGAATTCTAGATTATTGACCCATGCTGCCACACTGGCTCCTTTTTCTTAAACTCAGGGCTCATGAATGTCCTCTTCCTTTAACATATTTTCTTTTGCTGTTCATTTCTCTGGTGGAGAGTTCTGGAGGGTTCCTGGGCTTTATTGGCCCATATCAGTCCAAGTGTGACTGGAGGAGGAACACCAGGGCTTGCTTTAGTGAGACACTGCCTGTGGCATGTTCCTTAGTTTCTGCTTCAGCACGGAAACCAAGGTGCAGCACACCTTGGTTGCTGACCTGGAGGGTCAGTGGACAGTGTAGCTAGTTATATGTGATCATACTGTCTGAGAGCTGCATCTGGACAGTTTGGTGCCACTGCTGGCCGAGACTGCAGCCCTTGTAACCTTAATAATCTAGGCTCCCAGTTATTGTGGGTCAGGGTAGGAGGACAGAGATTACTACTACTGACTATCTTTATCTGGAGAGGACTCCAGCCTTGGACCTTTAGAGGTGGTCACTAGTAAGAGGGTGTGTATGGCCCTGCCTGTCCTGCTCGTGTCCCCGATGGATCTATATGTATTTTGTAGAGGAACAGGCTTTGGAATGTGGGTTAGGACTCGAAGAACTAGAAATCTCAGTTTTAGTGCTGATTATTCTGCCGAAGCCTCTAGTTTCCTTGTCAGTGGGCCCTGAATACCTATTTTCTCTGCTCAAGTTCAGCAGGGGCAATTGTGGAAGCATTTCAGGACACAGAACACAAAGGGCTGGAAATGTAGCTCACGGGTAGAGTATTTGCATAGCATGTATAACATCCTGGGTCTGATCCTCAGCACCAGGGGAAAGAAAACAGAACACAGTGAAGGTATTCTAACCGTGAGGATTGGCTGCCTAAATGGCTGTCTTTCTTGGGAGCCTCTGCCAGGGTGAGAGGAGGGAGAACAGCTCGTCTGCCTAGGGTGACTCTCATAAACTCCCTGTCCTCCCATATAGCCGCATCAATGAGAAGTCTGTCTGGTGCTGTGGCTGGCTGCCCTGCACCCCACTGAGGATTGCAGCCACTGCAGGCCATGGCAACTGTGTGGACTTCCTCATACGCAAAGGGGCCGAGGTGGACCTGGTGGACGTCAAGGGGCAGACTGCCCTGTATGTGGCTGTAGTGAACGGGCACCTGGAGAGCACCGAGATCCTCTTGGAAGCTGGCGCTGACCCCAACGGCAGCCGGCACCACCGCAGCACTCCAGTGTACCATGCCTCTCGAGTGGGTAGAGACGACATCCTGAAGGCTCTCATCAGGTCAGTACTGCCCGGTCCGTAGCCATTTCTCCTTGTTCCTGAGCTTGCATTTCCTGCTCTAGGAGTGTGCTTGTTAGAGGACTTGGAAGGACTGCTTCATCAGTGCTCTTCATTGCTTTCTGACCCATGATGCCTTACACTTTCAACAGTGTAAACTTTCAATGTAATTTACCTTCATTTATAGCTTTAGCCATATCCCCTAAAGTTTCTTAATCTTTAAATATTAAAAATGTTATTATGTGCGAGCATGCATGCATGCGTGTGTGTACTAGAGGGGGCATCAGATCTCCTGGAGTTGGTACAGGCAGGTGTGAGCCATATGATGTGGGTGCTGGGAACTCAACTCTGGTCCTTCGCAAGTGCAGCAAACGCCTAACTTCTGAGTCATCTCTCCAGCCTCAAAGCTTATTTTCTTCAATACCTGTAGCCGAGGTCGATTTCTTCTTTGTTCTTAGAGGTATGGAAGAGGACTCTGTAATAAAGTGAAGTTTTTCATTATTAATGCCGCTCACACACATTGTTGCGAATGCTTGCATGGTGTGTTAGCCTAAGTTCCTCTCTTCAGGATTCCCCTTTTTTCTTTGCCATCAGATCTGCCAAAATTTAGAGAAATGTTGAAGTCTGTAATTACTGTTGTGCCTTTTGTCAGTTGCCTCTGCATTTCAATTAGGTTTGCTCTGAGTGTTTGATTTAATTATGTTAATATTACAGTTACTTTTGTTTGAGCCAGCTTGTGTTCTCTCTTTTCATATTTTCAGTAACATCTTTCTACCATAGAGATCGTGTTCATCCCTTACTGTGGAGGCCAGCTAGTTCTAGGTTAGGCCAGCATAGCTTAGCTAGCTAGCTGTTAGTGAGAGTGTTTTGTATAGAAAAGGAGCAGGTAAAAGTTCCGGTGTTGAAGACTGCCATCAGTGGGGTCAGATGAGTGAGCATTCTTGCCTGGTACAGAATGTGGTTTCTCAACCAGGTTCTGGAAATAGAGTCTTTCAAAAGGCTTATATACTAATGAGCTATAGAGTTGGTGTGGGGGAAGAGAAATGATCAAGGAGGTTTTAAATTGATAAATGATCAAGGAGGTGATAAAGTTAGGGCTTCAAAAAATCATTTAAGGGTTTATAGCACGACGATCTAAGCTACCTTAAATTTATGCCTTTGCATCTTAAAGAATCTAAGGCATTAATGTGGAAATGTTGTTTTGTTTTGTTTGAGGTAGGGTTTCTCTGTGTAACAGCCCTGGCTGTCTTGGAACTTACTCTGTAGACCAGGCTGGCCTCAAACTCGCAAAGGTTTGCCTGCCTCTGCCTCCTAAGTGCTGGGATTGAAGGCGTGCATCATCACTGCCCGGCTTTGTTTTTGAATTTTTTTTTTTTTTTTTTTTTTTTTTTTGGTTTTTTCGAGACAGGGTTTCTCTGCGTAGTTTTGCGCCTTTCCTGGAGCTCACTTGGTAGCCCAGGCTGGCCTCGAACTCACAGAGATCCGCCTGGCTCTGCCTCCCGAGTGCTGGGATTAAAGGCGTGCGCCACCACGCCCGGCTTGAATTTTTTATATTTATGTGTTTGTGTGTGTACATATGCACGCTCATGCATGCTCCACAGTATGACTGTGGAGGTCAGGGGACAACTTGTGGGAGTTCGTTTTCTCTCAGTTGTTTGGGTGTGTAGAGATAATTAAAGCAATAAAGAAATTTAGAAAATATTCAGGATTAAAATGAACTGGATCCTGTTCAGTATATTTTTATGAGTTTCAAAAGCTGTCTTTCCTACAGCTCAATTGGTACCAGATTGTCACACTGTCATACCAAGATTGCAAACAATTTGGAAGACATGTCTCCCATGAAGAAGGAAGAAATAATTACTATGTGAGATGCAGATTTCCTTGTTAGTTGAAAAGTGCAGTGAGTGAGGTGGAAGTTTCCTGCTTGTAGAGTGTTCTCCTCTCTTCTAGAAAGCCTCAGAGGAAAGGTAAGGTTTTCTTTGTAGAGGAGTGTAGCTAGAGTTTTCCTGCCTTGCCCACAGTCAGGACAAATCTTTGTCACCCTCCAGTCCCACAGCCGCTCAGACCCGACCAAGTAAACACAGAGACTTATATTGCTTACAAACTGTATGGCCATGACAGGCTTCTTGCTAACTGTTCTTATAGCTTAAATTAACCCATTTCTATAAATCTATACCTTGCCACATGGCTGGTGGCTTACCAGCGTCTTTACATGCTGTTTGTTCTCGTGGGGGTTGTAGTGTCTCTCCCCGCTTCCTGTTTCCCCAATTCTCCTCTTTCCTTGTCCCGCCTATACTTCCTGTCTGGTCACGGGCCATCAGTGTTTTATTTATATAGAGCGATATCCACAGCAGAGGAGAGGTGCCAAGAAAGGATATTGACCTTGTGTGTCCTCAGGCCTGGGCTGCCCCAAAGAAGCACTTTTGATTCCAGGTCCTTTGGACACACATCTGAAGTGCTAGAGAACCATTATGAAGCAGGACGGCTGGCTGAGGAGACTGTTGGCCATCTGTCTTCTAGGCAGAGAAAATGGTATTACTCCATCTTCTCTGGATCCTGACTATTAGGTCCCCACATGTTGAGTCCCCTCATCTTTGCTTCCTATATGTTGTCATTTCCTGTTTCAAGTGAAATACTCAGGTGATGACACAGTTTGTGAGACTTCACAGAACTATCTGGGGCCAGGGAGGGCTTAAGTAGACAGGTGACTGGTGTTTGCCTACTTTAGAGGATCCTACTGGGCAGGAATCTTGCAGAAGTGAGTCCTGCTCTCGTTGATCCTATTACTCTCACTTTTCTTTCTGATCCCTTGATGACAGTGGTGTCAGGTTTTTCGTTGTAAAGCTGCTCCTCCCTTTGTAATCAGTATTTTGTGGGGAGACATTTTGCAGCCATCTATATGCCTTGTGCTTCATCTCAAATTTGTATTTATGTTAGTGTAGACTTCTGGTTTCTCACCTTGTTCAGGTGGAGTTACAATCCATCATTGTTGCTTACTTTGATGATCACATTAATGCTACTGGCGGTTTAAGCCAGCTCTGTGTTCTTTTGACATATCCTTACAGTTTTGTGAGCAGTTCCTTACGTTCTTACATAACAGGATAGTCTAAGCTCCGGTAGACTTTCCTGAGTCAGTCCCGGAGTAAGTCCTCCCAGAGTCCAGTCTTCTTACAGTGAAGATACAAAGATCTAAGCTGGGCAGAGAAGCACATGCCCGTAACCTAGCTATTTGAAAGCTTGCCACCAGACTGTGTAACATAATGAGACTCTGTCTCAAAAAGAAAAGAAACCAAGATCTGAAGTACTTTTGGGAGTGTGTTCTACTCTGGAAGCATTGTTCCATCCCTGGAGCTGGGGGTGTGTGTCCATATCACATTTCTGTTCCCGTTATACAGTGACCGGAGTTAATATGCATCTCTTACTGCCTCCCCTCACTCCTCCTTGCCCCATATGGGCTCCATTCCCTTTGCCAAGCCCCTGTCCTTAGTAGGTATCTTGCTCACTTTGTCAGGACTCTGCCCCCTGAGCCAGATTGCCCTCCTTGTTGTAGCTGGCTGACCCCTGGTTAGAGTAAAAGAGATAGGTAGTTTGTACTTGACCTCAGACAACTCTAAATGCCATATATTTGGGTGTCTGTGGAGCATACCCAGGGCAGGCAGAAAAGACTGGCTGTGGGTCCTTTAGCACCTGCACCTGGTGAGAGATAGTCCTCCCACCTGGACTGTCCTTGGGAGTCAGGAATGGTCAGCTCTAGGAATCACTGTCTGACTGCTGTGCCCCTGCCTCCTGGGCAGGGCTGCATGACGCTGCCCTGCTGGCAAGCCAGGCTTCCTGTCGTAGGTCCTTAGGTCTTTGCAATTGAATCTGATGCTGGGAGTATCCCTGCCGTTCCCCGAGCCCGAATGTTAGACTGTCGGAAAAGAGGACTCATCATGTTGGAGAGCACAGCATGGCTGACCAGCTATGGATGGATGCACTTGGGTTTGTTGGTTCCTCTTTGCTCTTAGGTTTCAGTGGTTGCTTCACCATGTGAAGTGTTTGCATGGCTCCAACTGTGGTCTATACAAAAGGTGTATTGAAAAGGTCTAGCTTCTAACCTTGTCTCATTGTCCTGATCTCTCCCTCCCCTCCAGGTAAGCATTTAGGTCTATGATTTGTCCTTCACTATTACAAATGAGTAAATGCATGTGTATGGCTGAGTAGTTTATGTTTACACATGCAAACCTGTAAAACAAGTATATACTGCACACGTTCTTATCTCACCTTTCTCACATATTCATGTGCTGTGGAAGACATTCCAGAGCAGTATAGAGCAGTATTCCTCCTTCCCTTCATAGCTTCTCAGTTCTGCTTCTTAGGGGTAAAGCAGCCGGTCCCCGTTGGTGGTTTCCTGGCTCAGCTGGTAAGGAACAATGACTTAATGAATTGCCTTGTGCTAACATCTTAGCTTTGCAAATGTGTCTTGGGAACAAGTCCCAAGAAGTGTGACGGATGAGTTCAAGGGTAAGTGCATGTGTAATTTTGATAGAATTGCCAAATTTCTCTCCACAGGGATTGCTCCATTTCAGTTGCCATAGCAGTGAGTGATAGTTGTGTTTGTATTACAGCATGGCTAGTCAACATTGGGAGCTTTCTAACCCTACGGGCACAAAGTAGAATCTTCGGGTGCTTTACAATTCGACAACATTTTTTTTCTCTCTCTCTCTCTCTGTGTGTGTGTGTGTGTGTGTGTGAGAGAGAGAGAGAGAGAGAGAGAGAGAGAGAGAGAGAGAGAGAGAGATATGGGCACTTCATGGCATGGGTGTAGAAGTCAGAGGACAACTTACACAAATTGGTTCTTTCCTTCCAGAGTGTGGGTACCAGGGATTGAACTCAGGCCATCAGTCTTGACAAATCTTGACATCCCACTGAACCATTTCACCAGCCCCAGGTGGCAAATTTGACCTAAATAATGGCTCCTAGTTTCCATATGGTTTTATAGTTATGTAGCACGAATTGCTAGAAGGTTTTGTTAATAAAATCAAACCTGAAGCCAGGTATTGGGGTGAACGCTGGAGATCAGAGAAGCAGAACAAGCCACAGCCACCTCACCTTGCCAGTTCCTCAGCTGGTCCTGTTTTCTCAGACTGGAAGCCTCTGAGTCCTCATCCAGAATCAATCTCAGCTGAACTGTGCTGCTCAAAAGCCTAAAAGCTTAACCAGCCAAAAGCTTCCAGTTTCTGGTCTTCATGCCTTATATACCTTTCTGCTTTTTGCCATCATTCCCTGGGATTAAAGGCTCACTTTTTGGGATTAAAGGCATGAGTGCCACCATTTTCTAGCCTCTGTATCTAGTGGCTTTTCTGTTCTCTGACCCCAGATAAGTTTATTAGGGCGTACAATATTTTGGGGAACACAATACCACCACATAGTTACTTGTAAATTCTGATCTGTTTGGAATTAATCTTGTGTGCACTGTGATGAATGGACTTAACTTTATCTTTTCCCATATGCATTTCCAGTTGTCCTAGGGGAAAAAGTATGAAAAAGTTCCCCCTTCCTCCTTAAGATAGTTCCTTACTGTGCATCCTTAGTTTCTGCTTGCAGTTGGGTCTGTTGTAAGATGTTTGTGTGTTTACATGGGTCCGCTGGCTCGTCCACATGCTCCTGTTACAGTTTGACAGAGCTTATACCAAGCCCTTCTTGTGGTGGAGCTATTTCCTCTGCGCTGTTGCTCTGCTTTTCAATCTTGTTTGATCTTCCAGGTGAACTTTAGAACCAGCATATGCAGTTCCAGGGTCCTTTGCAGTTAGCTTCAGTAGTTCAAGAACAGTGTTTTCACTCATAAAGTCGACTTAGGGAAAAGTTGTGTTATTCTGAGCTTCTTCTAGTGTTTGATGTGTCTTTGCATTTTCTCAGGTCTGCTCTTGTAACTCTGAGTTGTTAGGTTTATGCTGTCTAGATCATTTTAAAAATTACTTTGCTGCCATAAGGGCTATTGCTTTTCTACCTAATCTTTAAATTGGGCTTTTGTGTGTGTGTGTATGTATATGTGTGTGTGTGTGTGTGTTTGTGTGTGTGTGTGTGTGTGTGTATGAAGGCTGTCATTTCACAGTCTGCTACTTTAGTGAATTATCTTATTGCTTGTTGTTTATTCATTCCTTATAGGCCTTTTTGGATTTTGGAGTCCTTTCCTCTGAGCATAGAAAATGGTTTGTTTCTTTTTTTCCATGGTTATCTGATTGCCTTCCTTTGCCGTCACACTCGCGTCTTCAGCATTGGTGTCAAGAGGCCGGCAGGTGGAGGGTCTGTGTTGTGCTTCCCTTGGAGCAAGGGGCACCTCTCCTACTCCTCATGCGATAAGATGATGGTTTCTGGCCTGAGAAAATGTATTTTATCGTTTTTAAGGAAATAGCTGTCACTTTCTGTTTCATAGAGTATTTTAAAACATGCATAACTGTTGGCTTTTGCCCTTTTTGCATTATTAGTGATAATCAGTATTTTTCTTTTAGATTCATTAATACAATATATTATAATATTATGATAATGGAATTTCTAATATTGGAATTAGTTTTGAATTCTTAGGGTAATCCCTATGAGTTTTTGGTACACTGCTTTCTAAATATATGTTCGGATTTTCTTTGTTATAATAATTTTTTGCTTATTGAAGATTTTGAAATTGAGTTGGGTTATTGTATTAGTTTTACAATGCGTTTGAAAGTTTTTCTTCTCTTACCTCTGAAATTGTATAGTCTTGGAATTACTTTATTTTTAAAGATCTGAAAGACTTCCCTTAGTTTCCTATCCTTCTTAATACCAAGCTCTGAGATCTTGGTACTTCTGCATGTAGTCTCGGCACACAGACAACTTAACATACAATTCTTCTGTAGGTGTGTGTAACTTCTGGAATCTATTGTCTAGGCAGTAAGGACAGGAAAGTGACTGTGCATGTTCACTATAGGCTGAGTTTTTCCCTCAGTATTTTTGACTTGTACTTAGTTGAGTCTTTGGGTACAGTGCCTGCAGATAGAGAGGGCTGGCAGTGTTTGTGACCTGTGCAGTCTCCAGAGGCTCCCCATGTGACTGTTGAATGCCTTCCTTGGGGTGCTGGACATTCTTTGTGGTCTGAGTTTGACTTATTATGACTTATTTTTCTTTTCCTGTAGGTATGGGGCGGATGTTGATGTCAACCATCACCTGACTCCTGACACCCGGCCCCCTTTCTCAAGGCGGCTTACCTCCTTGGTGGTCTGCCCTCTGTACATCAGTGCTGCCTACCATAACCTTCAGTGCTTCCGGCTCCTCCTGCAGGCTGGGGCAAATCCTGACTTCAATTGCAATGGCCCTGTCAACACACAGGAATTCTACAGGGGCTCCCCCGGGTGTGTCATGGATGCTGTCCTGCGCCATGGTTGTGAGGCGGCCTTCGTGAGCCTGCTGGTAGAGTTTGGAGCCAACCTGAACCTGGTGAAGTGGGAATCTCTGGGCCCAGAGGCAAGAGGCAGGAGGAAGATGGACCCTGAGGCTCTGCAAGTCTTTAAAGAGGCCAGAAGTAAGTGGCCTGAGCTCAGTGCTCTCCTGTGGTCTGGAGTTGATTGAACCAGTGAGATGTAATAGTAACTAAAACAAAAACAGGGCCTGGAGGAACGGCTCAGATGGTGAGAGCACTGGCTGCTCACAACTGTCCATGGCTCCAGTTGGAGGAGGCCCTCCTCTGGCTTCTGCAGGCACTGCATGTGTGGTGACCAGACACACATGCATGCAAACCCCCGTACACATGGGAATAAATAAGTAAATCTTAAATACAAAACAACAACCCTCCAAAAAGAATTCCAGCCAAGCGCTTGATTAGAGCCCTTGATAGGGACCAGTAGTTCTGCAGAAGACAGCCTTGGGTGTTTCGCCCTCCTCCCTCCTCTCTCCTCCCTCCCTCCCTCCCCAGGGCTGGGATTACAGTGTGGGCCACTCCTCCCCATTTCTTTGGGAGGGTGAGTCCCTGTGCTATCACGGCAAGTACTTTACCTTTAACTCTCTCCATCCCCAGGTGGTTATTTTGACATTCCTAAACCCCTAAAGCTGATAACCAAAGATCTATAGAAGTAGATGTATGCTTTCAAAGTTCTTAGAATTATATTCTCTAACTTTTTTGCTCTGATTTTTGACCCCATCCCTAGCTAATGGTTTTTTTTTCACATTTTTTCCTTTTTATTTTTTTCCCCTTAATTTCTTAGATCATTGTACTAAGTGATGGGTTGCATGTCATTTTCTTTAAAAATATTTTTAATATATCTATTTATATGTGTGTGAGAGAAGCATGCACATGCCATAGCATGCGTGTAGAAGGCAGAGGACAACTTACAGGAGTCTATTCTTTCTTTCTTTCTGCCACATGGATCCCACGGGTTGATAAGCGTGGAAGTAGCATTCTTCCCTCTGAGCCATCTGGTTGGCCTATCACGATGTTTTCATTCATGGGTCATTATGTTTCTTTCTTCCTCATCTTTGCCTGTCACTTGTCGCCAGGCCGGGAATAGCTCAGCAGGAATCAGCCACATTTGCCTTCTCTGCCCTTCTTACCCGTCTTTCTCTTCACCTGTGTTTTTCTCTTTTTAAGATTTATTTATTTATTATGTAAACAGTGTTCTGCCTGCCTGTATGCCTGCACACCAGAAGAGGACACTAGATCTCATTACAGATGGTTGTGAGCCACCATGTGGGTGCTGGGAATTGAACTCCGGTCCTCTGGAAGAGAGCCAGCGCTCTTAACCACTGAGCCATCCCTCTAGCCCCTCTTCATGTGTGTTTTAATGAAGTTATAAGCTCATTTTCTAGAGCCCTTTCTTTTTTAGTTCCACTCAAATAGCCTTAGAGTGAGTTGTGTGGTAATCCGTTTTTGTTAAAATGAAATCTGGAGTTTGCTTATTTGTGTAGTGGGATTTGCCAAGGAATTGCTAAGTCATTGTCAGGAGAGTTTGAACTTTACCTGTGCTTGTATTTGCTGTCAGTGCCCTCTCTGGAATTCAGAAATCAACCCGTGTGTCTGTCCATTTCCTGCCGTCTTGTCAGAGGACAGCTGAAGGGCTTGTCCTCACTCTCTTATTTCCCGAAGAACGTTGATATCAGTGTGTTTTTGTCGTCTGTACCCATGCCAGTTCACGGAAACGTGTTCTTGGTCAGCCTTTCTCCAAGTTGCGGGCTGACGGCCGGGTGGGAAGCAGACTGAAGGAATGAAGCTGCTGTGTCCACAGCTTTTATTGTCCCCTTCTCCTCCTCCTGAAGCAGGGCTTGGCTGTGTCTCTGAACTGGAGCAGGACTGTCAGCCTAGTCTCTGGTTTCAAGTCCTGCACACTTGGTGTCCCAGGCCTCCTTGCCCCTGCTGGGACAGAGCAAGAGTGAAGGTCATTTGCTCTCATCTGTGGGGTCTCCTGTGGGCAGGTTAGATGGAACAGATAGCAAGGCCTCCTTGCCTCCGGGGCCTACTTGGCTCTGAGATTAGGAAGTTGTGTCCACTGTGGTCAGCTTTGGGCCTTTAGAACTAGGCTAGAATCAACCTTTTCCCTTCACACTCTCCAGGCGTTCCCAGGACCTTGCTGAGTTTGTGCCGTGTGGCTGTACGAAGAGCTCTTGGCAAATACCGACTGCATCTGGTTCCCTCGCTGCCGCTGCCGGACCCTATAAAGAAGTTTCTGCTTTATGAGTAGGATTCAGATGCAGTGTCGGCTGCAGTGAGGACGCCCATCATTGCGGTGAAGTTGACACAGACTCCTGCGTCCTGTGAACTGGGTCCTGCGCTGCCGGCTTGTTCCCTGGCTGTCCGTGAAGATGAAACGTTGGATTGTGGTTCCGTCTCAGGTGCTTGGGCCACCGAACACTCCTTGAGTCATCGTCAACGGAGAGGCGCATACACACTTAATTTTGTTCTTCAGTATCTCTGTTTTGGATTTGTACTGTTATATGTTAATGAAATGGGCTGTGAAATGTGTGCAGTATGTGGTGAGCTTGCAAGCCTCGTGGTAGCCCTAGTGGGGAAAGGTTGTCTTTTCCAGAGTTATGCTTCTATTTATGTTCCTACTTTGCAGTTTGATTGTTCTCTTAAGGTCTGATATCCAAACAAGAAGAGTTGTGGTAAGAAAACATGTAGGGAGCAGAGATGCAGTTCCTGCACTTGCTAGTCTGTTTTCTTGCCCGCGTTTGTCTGTCTGTGCTGTCAGATGCATAGCCCTTCTTGCCGCTGCCACACCCTCTCAGGAGTGTCTTCACTCCAAGATGGTTTCTTGGCTGCAGACACTGCCTCCAGGGAGGTCCCAGCACAGCCTCTGCAGTGTAGCACCTGTCCTGGAAGGGTTTTTTGATGGATATCTCACCCTGGGGATCTTCAGACCGGGATTCCCTTTAGGAGGCCCACCTGGAACTAGCCAGGAAGTGACTGCCCACATTCAGACCAGGGATCATCCCAATAGCACTCACTGCCAGTCCTCACAGGATGACACGACACTGGGGTGCTCCATGCAGGCCCTCCCATACAGAAAGTGGGAACTGTATCGGCCACCTGGGTGGCTCCAGGCTCCAGCTGCTTGGCCCGCCAGGCTGTTCCTCCCTCTTTCTGGTCCAGTGCCTTGTGGGCACTCCTAGAGATCTTTCCCCGTCTTGCCCAGGGTTGTTGGTGAGTGAGAGAGATGAGCTTGTTGCAGGTGTGAGGGTCATGTGCAGGTGGGTCAGGAACTATGCATTACCTTAAGCATCCTCAGGTTGCTCCTGTTTTGGTAAAGTTGTATTTTGTCATTTTGAGCCTCTTAGGACTGTTGTATGGATCTGTGCTGATTGTAGACTTGAGAATATTTAGGCACAAGCAGATGTTAAATCTGTTTAGATTTTGGCCATAAAAGAAATCTAACTTGTAATGATACTTTACTGTTGTACTGTCATGTGGTTTAGCTGACCAGACGGGCAGTGATGGTCATCGTATTTTGTGGATGGATTTCCAAACCTCGTCCTAGTGTCTCAGAATGGCCCTGTGCAGCAGCAGCAGCAGCAGCACCAAGCCGATCCAAATGCACTACATGGAGTTCTAGTGGGCCTTGCCCAGCCCTGGCCAGTGAGTACTGTCTCTGGGGAGAATGAGCTGGGCCAGAGCCTGCACCTCCCCAGCCTTCCCCCAGCTGTTCTGTAGGTGGCCCAGGCCTCAGCTCTTCACTGGGCCATGAGTAGCTTCCCCTGTGCTAGATTTTTCAGAATCTCAGCACTGTGAGGTTCTGCTGCTTGTTCAAAACTTCCAGCTGGTGAACCTGAATGTGAAACGGCATTGGTGCTGACTGAGGACGTTCTTCCTTGTTTCCAGTAGCTCCGTGAAAGTACCGCGTTTGGTGGTTAACCAGGATGAGGGACGGACGGTGGGAAAGAGCAGCACCATTGCCGTGAGCAGCTCCGGTTCATTAGAGGCAGGCACCAGGGGAAGTTGATGTGGCCTTGGAGAGGACTGCCGCTTTACTCGGCAGGCTTGAGCGCTGGGTACCTGTGCCCTCCCAGCATGCAAATGCGGCAGACCTGATGAAACTGCTGCCTTCTGGTTGAGCCGGCCCTGGCAGAGGAGCTCAGTGGCCCAGAGGGAAGGAGCCTGACGGCTGTCCCTGCTCATCTGAGGGGCGTCTGGGTGATGGTTGCTGTTCCTGGGGCAGCCTCTTGATTTAAACAGAGGCTTGTGCCTTGAGTTGGCCAGGCAGGCTGGAGTATGGCTAGTACTGATGCCTCAGAATTTGGTGTGCTTTTAGACATTTTTCCAGAAATCTACCATTGTCATACATTTTGTAGCTATTTTACTTGTGATATTTGCTTGCTTGCTCAATTTATTTATTTATTTATTTACTTATTTATTTACTTACTTATTTATTCATATTTTTCTTCCATAAAAGGGCTTAAGGTGGAGATTCTTTTTTTTTTTTTTAGATTTATTTATTTATGTGTACAGTGTTTTGTCTGCACACCAGAAGAGGGCACCAGATCTCATTATAGATAGTTGTGAGCCACCATGTGGTTGCTGGGGATTGAACTCAGGACCTCTGGAAGAGCAGCCAGTGCTCTTAACCTTTGATTCATCTCTCCAGCCTCCTCTTGTTTTGTTTTGATATTAGGTAAATTTAGGCGAAAATACTTGTTAGGTAGGTAATTAGCAATTTTCAAATGTTGACCATTTCTGTTATTGGGCTTAAGGACCATCAGTTTCAGAGTTTTCCCTCTGCTCTTTTGTGCATGATTTTTCAATGTAAAATTTTTTTTTTTTTTTTTTTTTTTTGGTTTTTCGAGACAGGGTTTCTCTGCGTAGTTTTGCGCCTTTCCTGGAGCTCACTTGGTAGCCCAGGCTGGCCTCGAACTCACAGAGATCCGCCTGCTAAAATTTTTTCTGAAAGAAAAAGTAATGAGTATGGTTCTGAGCAGAGAAAAACATGCCTGAGAGCTGCCCCGCCCCAGCCAGTTCTTGGGGCTGTGCAGGCCCCACTGCAGACAGGAGGACCTTCCCGCTGTGCCATTCAGTGGACTCTGGTGAGGTCCTGTGAAAACTGACACAGGCGAGGACTTTGGGAGGGGGCTCTGTCACTCGGGAACGACCTCGTGGAAGTGCACTTACTGTGGGGGCCGGAGGTCTGGAGATGCAGGGCTGACCTCTGGTGAGGCCCACAGCTCATCCCAGGAGAGCTGTGCAGGGGGAAGGATAAGGACAGCATGTAACACTCGAGGAATACACTTATCCTTACCGACGACATCCAAGACCTTTGCGTGGACTAACGTTCCTGTGGAACGTTGATGCTTTTTTCACGGTTAATTGCAAAAGACCTAGCCTCAACCATCACTTCACGCAGACATTCCAGCATCTTCTCGACTATATAATGGTATATGTTATTGGCTTGAAGTGTGCAATGGGGTAGACAGGCCGTAGGGGTCTAAAAAGGTGGCATGGGCAACTTACAAGACAGTTTCCTAAGAATCATCACATGCTCTCGAAGTTGAATCCAAAGGAGATTAGGTTTTTGTGTGTATTTGTTTTGTGTTTTATCACGGAGCTCTGTCATGCTTCGCTGAACCCCTGCACAGCTCTTCCTATGCGGCATGGCACAAAAAGCCTGTGCAGGTGACGCTGGATCTGACCAGTAGGGTACATCAAACACTAGAAGGCAGCAAATTTGGGCACCTACTTTAAACTCCATGAAGCCTGTCCTCGCCACTGGAGGTGCAACAGGCATTACAGCTCTTACCCACAGTCATATGGCCTGGGTCGCACCAGGTGTATCTCATGAAACTCAGATGGCGAGTATGGCCTGAGCAACGTCCGGGACGTAGTACCATTTTAGGATATGGACCTCCTACCACCTTCCCCAGATCCTAATCGCTCTTAAGTTGAGGTCCAGACTTTCCATTTTAGGACCAGGTACACTTTGCTCGACCTCAGACCAGTTTTCGCTAGGTGAGGGAGATGGTGACTCTAGTCCCTAACATCAGGCGCCTCTGGAGAGACAGTGGCACCATAGGAAGTGGCTTATTACCTTCACTGTGCTTGACGCAGCTATGTATGCCCCTTGCCCCACCTGAGGCAAAGCAAATTCTGGCTCGCGATAAAATACACCGGTGCGCTGATGGGGGGTCTAAGGAAGCTGTTCCTTCACCTCCCACAGGTGATTCCTGGAGAGCTGAGCAGTCATTTTTTTCTCTTTTTTATTTTTTTTTTTGTTTTCATTTTTTTTGGTTTTTTTTTTTTTTTTTTTTTCTCTTGGTTTTTTGTCTTTTTTTTCTATTTTATTGCTTTTTTTTTTTTATCTTTTTATTTTTTTTTTTGGGGGTGGCTGGGCGATGGTGGGAATTTCTTGCCCTTGCTCAATTCCACTCACTGCTCTCTTTCTTCACACACTTGGTTGTGCAGATGACGTATCAGTGTCGTGTGTAGGTAAGTTTGTGGAGCATTTGGTGTATTGCTGTAGACGGGGTGCCACAAAGGATGATGAACAGTGAGGATGGGGCTGTATCCAGGGAGGAATTTGAAGTCTGTTGCCTGAAAAGCTCGCACAGGGTCAGGAATGCCACCACCGATCGCCTGTGAATGATGAGGCGAGCTATCTAAACTGAGAGAGGAGAATGATTTCAGCCATCTTGGTTTCTAGATCAAACGCTTATAGCTGTATAAAAATAGGGAGAATCGCTTTGAATATACTGCAATATAGAAAGAAGGCTGTTAGAACAGAGCTCTCTACTTGTAGCGTAACAAGCACAAGCCCCTACTCTCCGCCTAGACCAAGAGGATGCCAGATGGGCCGGGACTTCACGCCTTCGTGCCTGTGTGGTACCGGGGTCCCATTTGATGCCACCGCACAGTCTTGAGCTGGGAAGATTCGGGTGGCTCCATATCCCAGTGCTTTTGCAGAAGACAATACTTTCACATACCTCTCACCCTCAATCCATATAGTGGAGGGTTTGAAGTGTAGCCTTTTGAGTTATGCAGTTGTGACCCAAAGATCGAAAACAAGAATATGATTTTATGGACCTTAGGTGGCTTAGGAGTTAAGCTATCACAAAAGTTAAACAAATAGAGTCTTATAATTTGTGCACATGTGCACATTTGTTGATCATCTATTAAATATGCCTCTTAATGGCGTCTCTGATATTCCTCATATCCCCAAACAAATGGAAACCACACTTGAAGTGTGCCTTTTTTGCTGAGGCACTAGTGTCTTCAATTTAGGGATAGGAAGAATCTTTCGGTGTCTTCACCGTGCAGTCCTTTATTCACTATTCTTCCATGTGTGCAGTCAATTAACATTCAAAACAATCCCAGTGCGAGTTGTGGAGGAATTAGTCTTGTGTCGCTCGCACAATAATAAATAAATCTAAAAGACTTTAAGCCTTTTAATGGGAGAATATGATAATAATTAAGTAATATAAGTAAATAAATAAATAAATAAATTGAGTCAAGGCACAGCTCCGATGTGAGCTAGTGTGTGGAATGCATGAGGATATACAAAAAGTGAGCACCCTTATATTAAAATAGAGGAAATGACTCGGATTTCCTCCATTGTATCCATGTGTGGGTGTCAAGGCAAATTGATACAGACACAGAAGAGGCCTACACATGAGCTAAAATTCCTAGAGTGAGTGTACTAATCATTGACGCTTCGATGCCAGTTATCCTCCGAGCCGCCCGTGGTGTGGCATTCGTGCTGCTGAGCCACTTCAAGGCACAGCAAGTTGGACCGAGAATATGTGATTAGACTCACCTGACAGTCATTAGACGGCGTGTGGACGTGCAGAGCGCAGCGAGGGCTAGACGCACACGGAAGCTATCAGCATGCTTTCAGGGATAATCGAAGCGCGAGCATGCACGCAGCACGCGAACGCCATAAGTGAGGCCTAGTTGTGCAAGCAGGATTAAACACTCAAAAGCACCTCTGTCTCTCCGACCCTGGGTGGCTTCGTGGAGCTTACCTCGGGACTCCGGACATGAGGTTTGAACGAGGTGCTGCAAGCACTGAGACTTTCCCCAAGCACAACGAGGTCAAAGCGCATTATGTACATGCATCCTGTGCTGCGTAATTCAAGGGGCGTGGTGTGACCAGGCTCGCACTTTGGTATCTTGTCCCTAATGGTCATTGCATTAGGGTGTGAGAGCTTAGTCATACATTGCCTTGACGGGGCAAGCGGGCGTTCGGAGCCCTGTGCGAAGGTAAGGCGGGCGTCCTCGATCCATGAGATGGTCGATACGAGTTTAAAAAACGTATGCTGCAACTCTTGTGATAGTGCAGCTGGAGAGCCACATAAAGAAGCATGCAAGGTGAGAAAGGCTTACTCTTTTCCTCCATCCTTGGCAAGAATTGTCTGGGGGTCGCTTCACTGGGCTCCGTTGCCCTTTCCTCAGGTTTTTCCTGCTTTCCTCTCTCAGCAGTTTAAATCGCCTAAAGCGCGGATATCTCCTTAATTCACCGTGATACGAACTAGGTAAAGAGAAAAGAGAGGAAACAAACGCAGGCTATCTATGTCCCTAACCGTCCTCTCCCCTCCATATGCCGTCAGTTCTCGTATTGAGTGCAGCAAGAGATGCCATGTTCCACAGGGATGGGGTTGACACTAGAATAATAATCCGACTTGGAACCATCTTCCTATTCTGAATCCACACGCATAGTGGAAGAAACTATAAATCCTCTTACATGGATGACCTGAGATGTCGTGTATCATAGAATATCTCCATAGAGGACTTAACAGGGGAAGCCCTTTAGCATACTCCTCGATGGATCTCTCTGCCGCAGATCACAGGTGTGGACAACGCATAAGTGTGTGGCGGGGCCCCTCAGTAAGGCTACCTGTTCTTTTACAGAGTTATTGCGTAGCGTGGGAGTGCATATGGATTTGGCACAACCGAGGTTGAGACAAGGGCTGTCCATAGAGTCCTACGCAATTCCACTCTTCTGCTCTCGACTTAGCAAGGAATGTTGAAGTCTCACTTATCTGACACGCGGGACTTGGGCTCACAGCGAGCCCTCAGTTACAACTCAATCCCTTGACGCCCAGACAGAAAAGTGGACTAACTCTTTTTGGGAACACTCGGAAATGCGCATTTGAATGGATAACTCGGAGGTACAAGCTTCTGAGAATTAGCATATACTGTGACAGAGGACTAAAGGGAAATAGAGGGACACTTGCGTCGAGAGCAGTGCGCAATTTCTAATGACGAACGCTTGTATCGCTAGGTGAGGACGGAGATCACGCTTCTTGCCCGTGCATCTGCAGATGTAATTCTGGCGACGTGTTGCAGGACTGAAGGAATGCAGGAGGAACCGTTGACCACAAGCCTCTAAAGACAAGGTCAGTCGCCACAGGTACGCCACTCAACAGTCATGCAATATCTAGGAACACATTGAATTCTTATCTTATCGCCCATATCATTACTATGGTCAAGTTCGGTCCTTGTGTCAGCTCCGCTCAATAGACTCATTCACGAAACTCGCTCGGCAAGCACGCAAAAAGGCATATTCTAGCCTGACAAAAGTACCGATCAGTCCTCACTAGGACATTAAGAACCCACATCAAGGGATTCAAACACATGGAGCGAAGATAATAATACGTTGACGAAAAACACAGAGAATGAACAGAGCAACCTGAGGTATATTCAGTAGGACTTCCAAGTGGGAGGTGATCACTGAGAAGCAGGTCATTGAGTTTTCTCCACGCATTCGACACACCGGCTGATATTAAATGCTCAGGGAGCATCCGATCTGAGATCGATCTCCCATCGCATGGAGAATCGCTGGTGTGTGCGACAAGCAGTGACGTGCCACTTACGGTTGTCCGTGAACATGCCAACGCAGGACTAGACAGCCGACGCGGACAATATCTGATCAGGAACCTTTGACAGAGGGCAAGACTTGCTTGATATCCAGGTCAGTAGTAAGAAGCACGCGATCCGAAGGGACTCTGAGGAGACTTCTAGAGATTAGCAGGAATGGGTGTACTAGTGTGGCATATTCCTTACAAACATAAGGGAGTGGGGCAGGAATAAACGACCGATAATGAACCGAAGCGCAGTGTCTCTAGGTCACTAGAGGGAAGATGTGAGACCGTGTTCGCACAAATAGTAAGAGAGCAGACACGGCACGTGAGCTCATGGGCGTTACTATTGGGGATGCTGTAGTTGCTACTGAGGTGTTCAAGTCTTGAGATACGCACTCTGAGGAGGAGATCGGCATCAATCTACTGTCCTTGAATATGTGAAGTACTTGAATAAACTATCACTTCACTCGCAGTATACAATGGAAGCTTAGCTGAAGGAGAGGAGAAAGGTCACACATCAATGAAAAGCAAAGTGATATGATGAGGAAATTGTCGGATGCCGTGGTGGTTCATGAGGAATGATTCCTGATGAAAGCGATGTGGTGTGATAAGTAAAATAGATACCCAATGTGAAAACAACCAAGCTCTAAGTTCTACGACCGATGATCATACTCAGGGGTGTCTGGGATGGAAGATGGGAGGATAAACGTGAGTGGAAACTCGAAACAGCTCGTCTAGTGAAATAGCGCAGCATGGGTGAGGTGGTGGAAGACTCTACCCCAAGAGAGAGACGCGTGGCAGAGATCTAGTATAGTGAGTACAAATATGTCAGACGAGAGAACATGACGTTAGCCAAGAAAACGGGCAAACATGTGACAAATGGGCAAGGTTAAGAATTGTACACTAAGTACACTCTAGGACCAGGAGGGAATATTGTGTAGGAGCCAGGCACGAGTCACGAAATGGTATGCCTCAGATAAACTGAGGAAGTCGTAGCCATTAGTGGCGAGTGCACAACATACGGTAGAGGCAGGAGAAGAACATAGACATAAGCCCAGTTGCGAAAGGCACTTGTGCAAATGGAGCTCCGGTCACTGCTATGGTTACCATTTTACCCGAAGCTGGGACGTACTATCTCTGTGCTCAGCAGTTTAAGAAATACTGCTGACTCTTCGCAAGAGGACCCAGGTTCAGTTTCCTAAGCGTCCATATAGAGGCAATCAACATACAACCATTCCAAATCATAGGCTGCAAAGTAGTGACTACCAGTAAGAATATGGATGACAGCACTTCTGAACCCTCTGGTGATGTGGGGATACCAGAAGCCCATTTTCATTGTGACTACCCACTAGAGCAGGTATGCTATATCAAGAGGAGACACGAGAGCACTCGTAAAAAGGCATCTACATCCAAAATCTCAAGTGTCTGAGTGGTGAGCACAGTTCAATTCGAACTAGCGCCGATTGGCTGAGGTTAACATAACAGCCAAAGTCCAACAAGATGGTGGGAGACACTACCTTATCAGAGATCAGACCACATACTTTAACGGAGGAAGGTCGATAATAGGTGGGCAAAGGCCGGCATCTCTCTCGCAGGTTGGTATGACGGAGCCCAAGGGCATGGTCTATCTGAGGCAATGGTTCCTACAGAAGCAAGCAGGGCTACATCACAGCAGGGCAACGTATTGAAACACAAATACAAACAACAAAACAAATCTAAAAAAACAAGTATTTCATGTAGGCAGATCTCCGTAACTTTTCCACTCTAGTGTTTACGATCGAGGAGAATGACGACTGAGCCTCATGGAAGCATCCATGACTCCATCCTGATGTTCAACGTAGGTGCACGCAAAAGTTGCTCGGGATATGGAGAACAGGTGAATGCCGAACATACCCTGGCTTAGAGTCACAGGAACCGCATAGAGGAGAAATAGGTCTCTCTGGACTCCGACTTTTGCTAGACTACGCTACCGTCGCGTCACACTGAATGGGGCGTCTCCATGGCATTGACACTCTATACCGGCAAGATTACTAGAGTGAAGCTACCTACACTCATCAAGAGACTATTATTACTCAGTTAATGATGGAGTGCCGAGCCAGTCACAGTAGCAATGCGGCAAAGCGTGAGCGACACACAAGGCGAGAAATAAGCGCAGTCTCTAGGAAGCTCAGCCAAATCTAATGGACACCCAGACATGTACATATGGCGTTCTAGCTATTGAGGTAGATCTACAATAGGCAGGGGGTTTTATAATACCACGGGGGACTGAACAACATTTCCTTAGCTATGAAGAGCTTACTGGGCATGACTCCCGAATAGCTTCTTGAGGACTAATGCAGGGGTATGGAGAAGGGAGAAATGATAGTATCTTTGATCGCACAAGAACACTGTCAAAGAATGGCTCATAGCTAGTCGGAGACTAAAAATGACTCGGGATTTACGTTTCTACCTGGGCCACAAAGCGGATCCTCTAGCATCCAGTCTTGTTGGACGCCATCTCAAGTGCGCACTATCGCCACTGAGCAATCGCTCCTGACTTTGCTCTAAATCTCAGAGCAAATAAGGCCCCGAGGAGAGACGACTCGAATTATTGCTGCTCGTAATGCCATGTGTCCACTTCTAGAGCTCTCAACTAGGAGACAGGCCAACCACAGAGCATGATAGAATAGCAGAATATACTTTCACTCCTTTCTGATCGTCCATCATAGACGAGCCTACCCTATAGTGTGATGGTGGCAGGAGTGGCGTAGCAGGGCGTGCGTCGCGTGTGCGGAGCATCGTGGTGTGTGTGTGTGTTGTGTGTGTGTGTGTATGTGTGGTATGCATGTGTATGCGAAGACGCTCTCTCATAGTTCTGCTATCTGTGCCAGTCACATCATGTTAGTGACTAGGTCTAATTCCGAAAGACCTATTTGTTGTTCATGGCTGACAGTCCTGCTCGTCAGGCCTGGCTCCTTAGTGCCAGACTCACAAGAGGACACTGTGGTCACACCTAGTAGACCGCTCGCTCCTGTTGCAGGTCGATGTACGCGAATATGGTGAGTTACGCACTATGAGAGAGAGCCTGAGCTGGACGCTAGCTAGCAGTCTTGCATGGCTTCCTCCCTAATGACGCCTTGCGCTTGATGTGCCCGCAGCGTTCTGGTCCAGTCCTAACAAAGTGCAGCTCTGCACTCTGAAATGCTCAGTCAGAGCTATGGTAAGGTACAGAGGCTGTACTCTGAGCAGCACAGAACATCCTACTTTGGTCACTGCTGAGAGCTGAGCCGCTGCATTAAGCCAACAAGAGTGACCACCTAGAGGGAGGGCATCTCGAGACACCACCACCTTGGAAGACCGCAATCTCCCTTACTCTGGTAACAACACTACAACTGGATATCATCATAGTCACACAGTATACTTGTCCTCTCTTCAATAGAGTCACGGAGGCTAGAGAGAGATGAACTGAGACTATCCGTGGGAGGAACTAGGAGATAGCCCTG